>NC_081546.1:19041694-19049886 GCF_901000735.1 Corylus avellana
ATTTACTTAGTTTTTTTATTTGCTTTAGGACCGTCCGAACGGGGATTTATCCTATCCGAACGGCCAGCGTAGAAGTCTTAACCGACTTAAATTCCTTTTACTTCTAGGGTTAGGATTTGGGGGCTATAAATACATGTTTATGGCCTCCAGAAACAGAGCTTTTGATTATATGCGAGTTTTTATCAATAATAAGTCTCAGAGTTGAGTTTCTTCACTATTTTCCTTCAAAACCTAGATAGGATCTAGCGTTTTGAGAAGATTTCTTAGATCCTTAATAGACTCGAGATTTAAAAATATTTATCCCTTCTTTCTTGTTGTGTATCTTTGCAGCCCACGATATCCACGTTGCATCAGTTGGTATCAAAGCCCAAGTTACTTTCCATGAATGGGGAGGGGCAACCGTTGTGCAGACATGAACAAAGTATACGTGCGCACAGAGGCAGCACGTAAGGATCAATTGACGATTCATTTGTGGCACATGGAGGAGAGATTTGGTGGTACAGCCATGTAAAAGAGGGAGCGGATGCGCACCCAGTACGGGGTCCTTATTGATCATTTTACCGATATGGATGGTTTGAATCGTTGTCGTCGTTGAGGGCGTACATTCGGCCAGGGAGTAGAACTCTCGGCCAGAAGCTCTAAACGGGGTCTTATGTTCCTAAGGTGTGGTACATCTCATTCTAGGCTCCTAGTAAACACATGTTAGGTACACATCATGCAACTCGAAGCAATTAAAGGCGGGTTTAAATCTCTTTGAAACGTTCTTGGTTTTTGCAAGGAAATAGGTGCAAGAACTTGTCAAAGTATCTTTCGAACTTGTATGAACACAAAATAAGAAGTATAGCTCAAATGTTAGAGGTTTGGACTAGAAGTTACCTTAGAAGATAGCAAAGCGCCAAGATTCCCTCCTCTCTCTAAGTCACCCTTCACACTAGGATTAGGGTTTTTTAAGGTTGGGGAAGGCTGAAGGTCGAAGTGTAGGGTTTATATCGAGGCTTAGAGCGTGCCTTGTTCTGAAATGGTGGAGATTGGGTTAAAATTGATTTTCAGAGTGTCAACGAGCATTTGGATACTATTGGGCCAGTGTTTGGGTACTATTACACGATGGATAAAAGGGTTCAGGTGTACGTTTAGGTTATTGCCCAATGGCTCAAAGACTGGTCAACGAGCGCTTGGGGTGGTCCCTAGGGTACGCTTGCACTATAGGTCTGGTGCATACGGTCGGGGTGGTCCCCTAGCATACGTTTAGTCAGTAAGGGGTGGTTTTGGGTTTTGCTTTAAGAATGTGGTGTATAATATTTCTCCTAAATTATTCTCCTTTTACGCTTTTTTTTTTTTTTTTAAAAAAAAAAAAGCAGCCTACCATAGTTTAAATAACGACTTTTCTATTGTAAGCATGAATCAACTCAATAAAAGTAATATATAGCCTTCAGGACAATTCATCATAATGGTAAACGTAAGTGTCTAACACCAAACTACCCCAAACTCTATTCTCTTTACTTGCACTATAAAATTTTACAACAACCATAAATTGCATACTTCGTGTTCTTTTTTTCTTTTTTTTTTTTTTTTCTTCTTTTAAATTAAATTGGGTAAGAATGTCCCCTGAATTGGTAAGAGGATATGCTCCGTATATTTTAGGTCCAGGTTTCACTCCCTTTAGTGACTTATTACTTCGGTGATAGACTATATAAATGCTATTTGTTAACCCAGACTTAGGGCCGTAAATAAACTAGTATGTTCGATAACTGTAGCACCCTATATTTTTAAAACTCTTATTTAAAGAGATTACCTTTATTATAAGGTTATTTTGATATTCATATTAGGTAATGATATTAATTCTTGAGGAATTTATGAGTTTATATGAATATTATAAGTATAAATATTTGTTTGAGATTATTACAACATAAACCCAGATTTTTTTTTTTTTTTTTTTGTGAGAGATTATATTCGGATAGTTTTATAGGCTTGATGAGGTCAGATTATGATAATATTACACCAAAGCATTAATTAGCAAGTTAAATGACTGCTCTTAACTGCAGTCTAGAGGTAAGTAAATCCTTTACCATTCAAATTTATTTCATGTCATGCTATTGATACACTTTGCATCAAATTGTAAATAATTAATTTATTTACATATTATGAGGTACTTATTTTCAATGCATGAAATGTTTCTAATGAACTTTTGAAATGAAAAGTTATTGATGTCTGAGATTCATTTAGAAAGTTCCTATTTATCAAAATGATTTTTAAATACAATAAGTTGATATTTGGAAAATTTTCCAATTTGAGAAATTAAATTTTCAAGAAGTAACGATTATAAGAGACAAGAATAATGATAAACTCTCCTACATGTTGCCCTAAGATGTATCAAGAGAATTACAATAAATGAGATAAAAAGTTCAAAAATGAGGACACATGTATGGAGGAGAGTATTTTTTGACCCAAGAGAAATCAGAAAGAACAGAGTTTGGTATCGGTACTCGGATGGAGAAACAACCACTGAAGGAGGCTCTGCCAGAATGTTATATTCCATTAGCAGTCTGGTAATTGCATCCAGAGTTAAGTTGGTGGACGGGCAGGTATGTGGCTACAGTCATTGCCACGGTCAGTAGGGGCCGCGCAACCCTAGTACATTAGGGTAAATGTGTACATGAGCCCTATTATGAGATAATGACTATAAAAATTTAATTTTGATGATTTATGATGTTTTATTTCAAGACGTATCAATATGGATATGAGACAGGAGATGTAGCAGCTCGTGCAAACTGTGTTTCATGAAGATAAAGTGAAGGAAATATGTGGTACAACAATGTGTCCACAGACTTGTAGTGACAAGATAGTCTAGTCGGGTGCAACAAATGGAGCTTTTACTGTGCGTAGTGCATATCACATGGCAAAAGAACGAAGAATGAATGATGAAGGGAGCTGTTCCAATCCGCAGGTGATGGAATTATCAAATTGGAAGCCTCCCTTGAATGAAAGCTCATACCGCCTTTCATATGGGCACGTCCGATGATGGCCCTTGCCTTATGAGCCTCACCTACCAAGACAAATTGAAGCCTTATAAAAAAGCCATACAACTCTTCATCGAAGGCACGCATTATCTTCGTCTCTTACACTTGCATTTTTTTTTCTACTCACTCATTATCAAACTCATTTTAACCTAAACATTAGAGCTCTCTTGTGCTAGCATGCCACCGGCCGACGTGATCTCCCCTGTAGCTTTTTATTTTTTGCAGGTGATCCGTCACCAAATCGGCCATTCAAAAATCTACTTCAACAGCTATCACTACAAAAATTTGTCAAAATAGAGACTTGTAGAAAGTGACATTTTAAGCCCAAAAAAGTCACTATTGAATTAGTGACGTTCGATTAGTGACATTTTGCAACTGTTCTTAAAGATAGTGACTATAATAAAAATTGGAGACGTTTGAACAGTGAAAATGTCACTACAAGGCGACATTTTTGCTCACACATCACATCGCCTTCCCAAGGGTGACGTGAGAATAGTGCATGTCACCCAGCCACCCCTCGTTGGGGGTGGGGGGTGGCCCTTGGCGCGAAAGGGCACCCCCGGCTTCATGAGTGGCCCGCGAGGCACCCCGCAGCCACCTCTGGGGTGGCTTGCTGGCCACCCTCAGGGACATCTAGGGTGGCCCACAAGCCACCCCCTCCCCTAGGGCTAGATGCCAGTTTGGCAACAAACTGGCAGCCACCTAGCTTTTTTTTTATTTTTTATTTTCAAATTATTTTTATGTGTGTGGCTGAAATAGGAGAAATTTTGAAGTTTTTGGGTATGATTGGTTGTTATAAACGCAAACTTTGAGTGCCAATATTTTCAAAATTAGAGACGTTTGAATCGCAAAATATTGTTAACACGTCTTTATTCATGCCAAAAGGCAACATATGAATAGCGACACATGAACAGCATGTTACTATTCATGTGTTGAATTTCACACTTGAATAGCGATGCCTTAATAGTAATACTATTCAAACATCACTATTTTATGAATAATGACGTTTGAACAGTAAAACGCAGCATTTTAGTTACATTTCAAAAAAAAAAAAAAGTCACTATTCCAAACATCACTAGCTGAGGGTTTTTTTTTTTTTTTTTGGTAGTGTATACTAAAAGAAATAATACAATTATCTATAGCTCTCTCTATTTGAAAGTTTAAACTAGTTTAGCATATAATATAAAACCTATATATTGGAACAAACTTTATTGATCTAATCAGTATAAACCTAGATGTATAGAATCTGATAATAAATCATGGAGATAAAGGAAAGAAGTGAAAGACATAGAGGTCATAGTGACCACTATGACCTCTATGTCTTTAAATGTAGAGGACAAGTAGATTTCATGAAATCTACTTCAACCTACGACTTACGTCCATATGTTAAAACCATTTTGGCTACATCTTTTCTTGAATATTTGATTTGAATACAAGGCTATATTTATTATAAAGTGTTACACGTGATTTGAATAATTTCAAATACAAATAAATACCTTAAATTTGGGTTATCAAATCCCATAATTCATGAAATACAAATTAACATCTATGGTTTTTTTCGAAGGTGATGGTGGAATCTCACTTGATATGTTTGAGTAGTACTGTCTTTCCTGATCTACAACTACGTCACTGTTACTCATTATATGTATATATAGTCATGGCCATCAATAAAAGAAGAAAGGGATGGTTATGTAATTTGTCAACATATAATGGAATATAATAATCAATAAAAAGCAGAGAGAGAAGCCCCTTTGCTGGAGCAAGTACATGTGCTTCTAGAAGCCAGGAAGGTGCAGGAAGCATATATAGATAGATGTGCTACATTAAAATTCTTGTTAGGATTGAAATTGATGAGAGCTCTGAAGACAAAGGAGACGAATATTGAAAGAAGAAGTTGCTGGTTTTTCAATATATGCTGCAAAATAAGAGAGTGTGGATGACCTAGTATCCTATGCCAAACCGAATGAGATGTTTTGACTTTATTCAGTGCCATAAGAGCTCTTGCCTTATTCTTGAGGAATTGTTGCAGCTGCACAGAGGCACGCTTCACTGGCCCCCTGTAGGAGGATCTCCCTTGTTGTGCTATCCTTAACAAGAAAGTAAGAGTGAGTTCAGTTAAACGAGCAATTGTTATCTTTGCAAAATTTGTTTATAGAGAGAAGGTTGCCTGAGGCATCTGGACAGTGCATATTATTTTTCAAGTGAATAATAGAATTAGAAAAAGGGGAAGCGAAAGATCTTAGGTCCCAAGAGTAACCATGTCATCTCCCTTGTAAGGTTGTTGTGGTGTCAATTTGTCAAGTTTTGCTGTGATGTGATGGTTAGTTGCACTATTAGCCAATCAGTCTCCTTTATGAAGTGTATCGGTTTAAGACACCAAGGCTACAAGCTCAGTTGGTTATCTCATGTTTTCTTTTGAAGTTTATGTTGGAGAGTGAGAGACGCTTGCCGAGGCGTGCATACCAGTTGCCCGGCAGTATTCCGCCTCCTCGCCACGCCTTTCGCCCATGTTGCTGCAATTTGGGTTTTTTGTTTTATTTTTGTTGTTTGGTTTTTTAATGGCATTCTCTTGTATTTTTGCAGCTTCGTTTGTATTATGCTGCTTTTGTGTTGTGTGGGTTACTGTCTCCCATTTGTCAATTTCCCATACCACTTAACAACAATAAAAAAAGAAAAGAGAAAGAAAAGGTCAAGTACAAATTGCATGTACACCACTCAGCGATTTTAGCAAATACAAAGACCAAGTCTTCTACCCCAAAAATAGCCATTGAAATACATATATATAGACCAGGAAGGTGGAAGGGATTCTCCTATGCATATCATATCAACTTGGGAGGAAGAAGATGAAGCTATGGTTCTTGTGCATGGTTCTTATAAGCATGGCAGTGTTGGCAGATGTGTTGGGGGCTACAAATATCAACCCTGGGGTGCTTGACCCATGCAAGGTACCTGGAGCAAAGGACCCAGGTTGTCCAACTAACAACCAGCAATCTGGTGGAGTAGCTAACCAATATACACGTGGTTGCTCAGGGAATAATCGTTGTCGCGGCAACCCTCGCCATCCTTAAATCCAAAAAAGAGGTTATCATGAATTAATTTAGAAACAAATAATATCGAGGTGCATTAATAACCATATATTATGTGTTGTTATGCTTTTATATGGAATGGAACGATTTTTTTGAGTTTTTTTTTTTTTTTTTTTCATGTTTATCTTGTAACTCTACTGCATTATTGATATGTCAGTTCCAATAAACTTTTGATTTCTTTATTTTTTAATAAGGATTGATCCTAGTTGGGATGGATGACATGACTGTTAAAGAACATCCAACTAAAAATTAATGGTTAATTTTTACTAGCAAGTTATACAAGTTGTATAATATCCTCATCCACGACAAAAACAAAAATAAGAACAAATCAAACGTTATAACTTCATCCACAATGCCGACTCGTTAAGCCCAACCAATTCTTCTATTCTTTTTAGAAATGCTAAATATGATACCTTCATCTCACCTTCATGCTACATGTGGTAATGCTCATCAACTCTTGTATCAATCATTTTTTTTTTTTTAATATGTAACAAGGATTGATCAACGCATTAGGGACTATCATGTCAGCATTATGAGATATTTGTAAAAGAAAAAATAATTTCTAGCATTACTTTAAATATATAGATATATCTTCATTTTTTTTTTTTATCAAAAAGTAATGTCATATACCACATTTTTATCTCACTATCCCAGAATGTTAATGTGGCAATTTAAACAATATCTTGATTTTTTTTTTTTTAATTTTTTAAAAGAGTTAATTTTCATTGTCAACTTATACAAGTTGTGTAATATCCTTACTGGGGATATTCAAAACACGATGAAGACAATAACAAAAACAAATCAAACAACATGTCGCAGCAAGATTAAATGAATGTATGTTGACCACTTCTCTCTCTATCAAGATGTACTCAACTCTGCCGCTCCCGTCCTCACACGTGCCACTCTGCCACCTTCCTCAATCTCTCCGATTCCTATAGCCAGCCTTCGTGCCCTGGTCCGATGACAATGCGCCACTACGCGTCGGCGAGTGAGAGATACTTGCCGGTGCGTGCATACCACGTGCCAAGCAGTATTCATCCTCCTCGCCGCGCCTTCCACCCGTGCTGCTGCAGTTTTGTTTTATTTTTGTTGTTTGGTTTTTTAATGGATTTCTTATGTATTTTCCTAGCTTTGTTTTTATGATGTTGCTTTTGTGTTGTGTGGGTTACTATCTCCCAATTGTTTTATGGATTTATCCTTTAGCGGAGACTTCTGTAACCGGATTTGTGTTGGTGCCTTTCTTTTCTACAATCCTCGACTCGGACTCTAACGGTGCTTCTACCGCTTCAGCCTCCTTCCAGTGGTTGATGTTGTTTCCAAGAGAAATTCTCACCTAACGAGTTCTACTAAAAGGGCTAAATCTAGAGTTTCAAACCTTAGAAAGCTAACTAAAAGATCTACAATGTCATGTTTTCGAGAGTTTGCTAATTACTATGTTTACTAGATCAACAGAACCTCCATTCGCAAGCCATCGGAATGGGCCTCTTCCGGAAATTTCCCATAGTGACATTTTGCAACTGTACTTAAAGATAGTGACTATAATAAAAATTGGAGACGTTTGAACAGTGAAAATGTCACTACAAGGCGGCATTTTTGCTCACACATCACATCGCCATCCCAAAGGTGATGTGAGAATAGTGCATGTCACCCAGCCACCCCTCGTTGGGGGTGGGGGGTTGCCCTTGGCCCGAAAGGGCAACCCCGGCTTCACGAGTGGCCCACGAGGCACCCCGCAGCCACCTCTGGGGTGCTTGCTGGCCACCCTCAGGGACATCTATGGTGGCCAGCAAGCCACCCCCTCCCCAGGGCTGGATGCCGGTTTGGCAGCAAACGGGCAGGCACCTAGCTTTTTTTTATTTTTGATTTTTAAATTATTTTTATGTGTGTGGCTGAAATAGGAGAAATTTTGAAGTTTTTGGGTATGATTGGTTGTTATAGACACAAACTTTGAGTGCCAATATTTTCAAAATTAGAGACGTTTGAATAGCAAAATATTGTTAACACGTCTTTATTCATTCTGAAAGGCAACGTATGAATAGCGACACATGAACAGTATGTTAATATTCATGTGTTGCCTTTCACACTTGAA
>NC_081546.1:19049906-19068691 GCF_901000735.1 Corylus avellana
TTTTTTTTTTTTTTTTTTTTTGTAGTGTATGCTAAAAGAAATAATACAATTATCTTTAGCTCTCTCTCTTTAAAAGTTTAAACTAGTTTAGCATATAATATAAAACCTATATATTAGAACAAACTTTATTGATCTAATTAGTATAAACCTAGATGTATATAATCTGATAATAAATCATAGAGATAAATGGAAAGAAGTGAAAGACATAGAGGTCATAATGATCACTATGACCTCTATGTCTTTAAATGTAGAGGACAAGTAGATTTCATGAAATCTACTTCAACCTATGACTTACGTTCATATGTTAAAACCATTTTGGCTACATCTTTTCTTTAATATTTGATTTGAATACAAGGCTATATTTATTATAAAGTGTTACACGTGATTTGAATAATTTCAAATACAAATAAATCCCTTAAATTAGAGTTATCAAATCCCATAATTCATGAAATACAATTTAACATCTATGGTTTTTTTCAAAGGTGATGGTGGAATCTCACTTCATATGTTCGAGTAGTACTGTCCTTCCTAATCTACAACTACGTCACTGTCACTCATTATATGTATATATAGTCATGGCCATCAATAAAAGAAGAAAGGGATGGTTATGTAATTTGTCAACATATAATAGAATATAATAATCAATAAAAAGCAAAGAGAGAAGCCCCTCTGCTGGAGCAAGTACATGTGCTTCTAGAAGCCAGGAAGGTGCAGGAAGCATATATAGATAGATGTGGTACATTAAAATTCTTGTTAGGATTGAAATTGATGAGAGCTCTGAAGACAAAGGAGACGAATATTGAAGAAAAGATAGCCAAAAGAAATGGATGGTTAAACCACGATACACAGTCGTGTGGGTTGGTGACCATTTGAACCACTCCTAGTAAATACTTGTAAACTTTGAAAAAAGATTTCTAAGTACAGCCAGGACGGCTCCTAAGAGTGTCAATTATTAAATAATCAATGCCTTTTTTAACATATTTTCATATATTTTTTTCATATTTAGTCATCATTTTAAATAAGCACATGGGTGTTCATTAATTATATATAATATGCCTTCAATCATCACCACCAAAGGAAATTACCAAGATGTTGTATCTTGAAAGAAGCTTAGCAACAAACTTTGCTTACAACGACCCTTAATTTTAATATATTAATTATCTATTTGCATTCAATTTATATATTAGTTAACTATATACAAAAAAAAAAAAAAAAAAAAGTGTCACTTTGAGAGTGTAACAATCAAGGGAATGCTTCTAGAGAAGCCACTTTAATACCATTTATAATGGTCTGGAAATGCGCTAGGTACATTTGTTCTATCACTTCATCAAAACAAATCAATTTTGGGCTACTTTACCTAGGCGTTACCATGGTAACACCTGCCTGCTAGAAATTACAGGCGCTTTCTAAAGACCAATTGAGTCATAGCCTAACCCAACCTCACCGGGACATCAGTGGTTCACTGGGCGACCAACATAGTAATCAGGTTTGTGTAAGTGATTCTTCATTGCAAAGTGTCGAACCCTATGTACCTAAATTCACGGGAATTTCCTTGAGAATACTAATCCACTGCATGACTTATAGTCTATTTGGAATTGCGGTTTCAATAAGTACAATTTTAAAATTTTAGTTTTTTAAAATTGCGTTTTTGAAATCGCAACTTTTTAAACTCTTAAAGGCATTTGGTAAAACATGTTAAAAAATATTTTTTTATCATATATTTGTTATACGAAATCGTGATTTTAGTTTAGAACATGTTTGAGAATGCGTTTGCAGGACCTCAAAAGTGTGTTTAACACCCTAAAAGCTCGTTTGAAAAAAAGAACCCCCTTTAGTAAAAAAAATTCAAAGCGTCTTTGAAGGTCAAAAAGCCTAAAAATGGCCAAAACTTACTTTTGGTAAAAGCTTAAAAATGAAGTTTTTGCCAAAAACCTTTTTTTACTTAAAAACTCTATTTCTTAAACACAATCCCAAATAAACTCTTAAATTCACACATTTTCAAATAAGCACCTCCTAGCCTACTAATAGAAATCGTATTTTTTTTTTTTCTATTTTAAATTAAGTTCTTTTTAAATCGCAATACCAAATGCCTTACATTTGTGATATCTTTTAAAAACACAAATTATTTTTGCGAAATCGCAATCTCAAAACACCATTACTAAATACCTTTATAAACCACACAAATCATATTCTATATAGACCACAAATTTTCTCAATGTGGGACCGAGATGTTACGTAATCAGAAAAAGTTGACGGTGTCAATATATAACATAGGTTGAGTGGGATAGTATATATAATAAGCTTCATTTCATGTTCCCATTGGAGGAGGGTGAGATTATCCGATGGTTTGGTGGGTAGGAATGGGTGAAGGTGGTTGGAGAGAGGATCGCAGAAAGAGAGAATTCATACCCGAAATCTGGTGTGACAAGAGACTCAACCCCTCATGTGCAGATTATTGACACAACTTTCACACCCACTTCTTTGAATTGTCCTTCAGTCAGCGCCACATAGGTTTGGTAATTCAGTAATAATCCCAAAACCCTACTTACAATTAAGGAAATTCCCCCTAACATCCCCATGCAGAAAAATGGCACTTTCGTAATTTTTCTTTGTCTAAGAAAAAACCCTCCACCCCCATCTTTGTCAAAGTGTTAGCTGTAAATTAAATACAAAAATAATAATAAAATAAAGAAGACCTCGTATGGCAGCTTCTCCTTCAAGTGTTTGAGTTATACAACACCATTAATACCTCCTCTTGGTTATCCTATCAAGCTTACTTTTTAACTTTTAAGCTCCATTAATTATCATCAAGATCCATGGAGGAAAGTCTCCCTCCTGGCTTCAGATTCCATCCCACTGACGAAGAACTCATTACATATTATCTAACTCGCAAGGTTTCTGATGTTGGTTTCCAATCCAAAGCCATGGCTGTTGTTGATCTCAATAAGTGTGAACCTTGGGACCTCCCAGGTAGTTTCAGTGTCTTCATTTGACTTGTTTCTTTTCTTTGTCTTCATTTCCATCTCTTTTTTGATCATATTAATGTTGTTTTCATTCACAATATTGGATTCATGTTCATGTGTTTATCATCAGTCTTTCTGTCATATGTAGAATTCTCGTATATTTTGATCATCCTTATCCTTTTCGCTATCTGGGTCATTGGATTTTCAGAAAAATAGTTTTGCCAAAATGATAAA
The DNA here is from genome assembly GCF_901000735.1 of Corylus avellana. Classification (NCBI taxonomy): domain Eukaryota; kingdom Viridiplantae; phylum Streptophyta; class Magnoliopsida; order Fagales; family Betulaceae; genus Corylus; species Corylus avellana. Next base: position 19,053,104 of record NC_081546.1, read on the forward strand.
TGAAGAAAAAAATAAAGAAAAGGAGGTTCTTTTCCCTTCTCTTAATCATGACAATTTTTTTTTAATTACCGAAATGATTTCTTCATGATAAATTTTGATGTATATACGTAGACAAGATGGAACAAACAAAATCCATATATATATATATATATATATATATATAATCTGCATATTTTTTCTAAGCCATATTGACAGTGTTGACATTTTAATTATTATTATTTTTTAATTTTTTTTGGATGAATGAGATTTTTTATAGAAACACAAAGAAAACAAATGTCCCTCCAGCAAGAAAAAGCTGGACCTCAACTGCTACAACCAATTAACAAGAAAACGTACAACAAGAAGAAGCCAGAACAAATTAAAACTCAATCTTCTGAATTACGCTTCTAGCTCTAATGATATCTTAATATGAATTAATGAATTCTTTCAGGAAGTACTAATTATCAATGTTTCTGGTATATATAATTTCTATAAAAATGATTTGTAATTAATTTTATGGATTGAAGGAAGAAATAATAATTGCTGATGTTAAATAAATAAATAATTTTTGTGGTGTATAGGCAAGGCTTCCATGGGAGAAAAAGAATGGTATTTTTTCAGCTTGAGAGACAGAAAATACCCGACAGGACTTCGGACCAATCGAGCCACGGAAGCAGGGTATTGGAAAACCACAGGGAAAGACAAGGAAATATTTCGCGCTGGAGTCCTTGTTGGGATGAAGAAAACCCTTGTATTTTACAAGGGAAGAGCTCCCAGGGGTGAGAAAAGCAACTGGGTTATGCATGAATACAGGCTAGAAAGCAATCATCCTTTCAAATCCACCAAGGTAACTATTAAACTGTCAATTGTTTCTAAAACTTTTAATTTTTATATTCTATGACATTGTCTATCATGTGTGGGATCAAACTTCTCATATTTAATAAAAAAATTCTAATATGTAAGAGGTGAATGACAAAAACAAAACTTAAACTCAAAACCCTAAGTCATTTAATTCCTTAAACAGATAGAAAATTATGAATTTAATATATCATTTAATTTATATTTGTAATAGTAATCAAATGCACAACACTTGGTGTCGTCCTTGTCCTATTACATGTTCGTGTGGTTTGTTTTGCCATAATTATGCACAAAAAACGAAATTAAATATAAAAGCGGAATAAATAGAGAGATTAGAGACAAAGATTAATTTGGTAGTTCAATGTTGGATGCCTACATCCAATAGTAGGGATGAGCCCGAAAGGGCAATACAACTTGCTCTTATTTCTTAATAGTTTTACAATACAAAAAACTCTTAATATATATATATATATATATAAATAGAATTTGGATATATAAAGCTAGAGATAAATATAACAATCAAATCAATCTAGCTTATAAGAAATATATGGAACCAAATCTTATATTCTAACCATTGTTGAGGGATTTTGGGGTGTTATTTTGCAGGAGGAATGGGTTGTCTGCAGGATCTTCCAAAAGAGCGCAGTGAAAAAACCACAACAGGCACCATCCTCGCAGCTATCTCTTGATGAGTCTCCATGCGACACAAACTCAATAGCAAACGAGTTCGGAGACATCGAGTTACCAAATTTAAACACCATTAATGCAAATTCATCCACCGCCTTCTGCAATATTAATATATCACCACAAAGTTACAATAATATTATTAGTGATAACAACAACAACAACAACAACAAAGCAAACATGATCAACTTGAACAACAACATGAACAATTGGGGAGCTCCATCGCTCGCATGGCCTGCTAATTTGCTAAGCTCTGGTCTTTCAATGAATTCCTTGCTTCTCAAGGCATTGCAGCTGAGAAGTTATCAGCAACCAAGAGAAGCTATAGAATACAGCTCGTACAATATGCCTGCACAAGGGTTTTCTCATAATTTTGGAAATGATCATTTAACAGCATCTTCCTCTAAAGTATTAGAATCTGCACAACAGCAGCAGCAGCAGCCGGAGCAACCATTTAATATGGACTCCATTTGGTGAAGCAGCAGCAGCCTAAAGTATGAGAAACTAACTCTTACATTAATGTTGTCACAAGATATAATTATTATTATGTGCAACAAATGTTCATGATGCAGTTGGATCTAGTTAATTAGATGTTCGTGGCTCTGTCTATGTTCAATTAAGTTGGTGTAGTTTGATGTCAATTGTAGGGGAAACTTCTGAGTCCTTTGTTGTTATGTTCCACTTAGAACCCTCCTGTCTATACTTCTTATTGTTCATGAATAATCTCACAAAGGGAAACCCTTGTTGGGTGCATTATTCCATGGTTTCAGATGCCCCTCTCTCTCTCTCTCTTTCTCTCTCTCTCTCTCTCTCATATGGATTCAAATTGAGATGGCTCATTTCATTATATTTAAAGGTGTTGATGACGTTACTGATAAATATGTTGGCACATCTTTCATTCATGTCAAGAATTAAACTCACTGCCTCCTAATGCCTATTTCTATTATCGTCCTCTATTTACATCATAATGAAAGGAAAGTTGCAAGTTACAATTTTTGGGATTCAGCCACTCATTAATTTATTCTTATTCTATGAAGATCATGCGGCATGGGATCATATGTATTTTTGGTTTGTGATAGTAAAATGGATCAATTTGGAACCTTAGATTTGTCTTAAACTTGAATTTTGATCTGATAAACTTTCAAAACAACAAGAACAAGAAGAAGATGAAATGAAAATATATATATGATATCATATTTTTTGTTGAAATTTTGGATTAGTCTCACCAAATATCAAAAACCTTAATAAAATGTAAATGTTAACAGTTAAGCCATTTTTTTAATGAAAATTCAAGGCAAACTCACTTGTCATTGTTGAAATTTTAAAACAATATACATAATAGTATAATACAAGTATGGATAATACAGTTGTATGCAATCTCATAAGCACGCATGTTCAATTTTATCCTCATTAGATATCATTTCATTAGTATCTGTTTAGTATTGAACCAATTAATTAATATTAAAAATTATTTGTCCCCCCACACTAAAATTCCTGGTTCCGAAATGATTACAAGCTGACTTGAGATTTAAGCAATAATCACTTCTTAATAAAAACTAAGGATGTAAGATTTAGACATCAAATATATTTTCTAGATATATTTGATTACATTTAAAACTAATATTTATACCAAAGTATTCTTAGTCATCTAATAAATTCATTGGGCGTCACACACACACACACACATATGGACAAAGTTTTCCTCCAAACATTTTATTAAAAACTCATGTGCACCTCACATATTATTAAAAAAATAGACACATCCTTTTCAAAAAAAAAAAAAAAAAAAGACGCGTCACTTTTATAAATTAGGTTGAAGAAAATTCCTCCAACCCAGTTTGGAGGAAAAATTTGTCCTATATATATATATATTAATGATGTAGCATATATCTATGCATGCTTATAACTTGAATATACTCAAATATAAGTTAAAGCATCACTTACTTATTCCTTATTAAAAGCATGCTCAGTTGGAAATTGAGGAATTTCATTCCAACCATTTTTGTGGTATAGGTGACCCCCAATTACCTCAGTCATCCATGTTACCAGGTAGAATGCCTAAAGGGTTAGGTTGCAAATTAGGACGGTCATCCAAGACCATAAATTGTATAGTTAGTTTAGGAAGTCACTACAAGAAATTAGGTCTTTAGGGGCGACTTAAAGTCGCCCCTAAAGACCCTACAGTGGACGCTGTTGGCAACAGCGTCCACTTTTCGACCCTAAAGGTGTCGACGCTAATAGTCCGACCCTAATGATCAATTGTCTGATTATCAGGGTCCACTTAAAAGTCGACCCTAATGATCACTTTTAGCGTCCACTTTATCGCCCCTAAAAGTCGCAATGTTTAGACCCTAAAGATGATGTAAACGGAAGCGAAAGTCGACCCTAATAGTCAAGCATTAGCGTCCACTTTGAGTTAACCATTAGGGTCGACTTTATCGACCCTAATGGCCTTTTTAAAAAAATAATAATAATAACTATTAGCGTCCAAATCAAAGTGGACGCTGATAGTTGACCATTAGCGTCCACAAAAGTGGACGCTAATGGTCCTAAAAAATTAAAAAAAAAACTAACTATCAGCGTCTACTTAGAGTCGACCCTAATGATAACTTTTAGCGTCCACTTTATCGACCCTAAAAGACGCATGTTTTGACTCTAAAGATGATGTACACAAAAGAATTAGTCGACGCTAATAGTCGACCATTAGCGTCCACATTTGGTCCAAAAATATTAAAAAAAAAAAAGACTATCAGCGTCCACTTCAAAAGTGGACGCTGATAGTTGACCATTAGGGTCGACATTTGTCGACCCTAATGGTCCTAAAAAAAAAAAACTGCGATCGATCACACACTTGTGTCCGATCGATCGCATCATCAGTAGGTTTTCGGAAATTTGAGATCGATCGCACTCCAAGCGCGATCGATCGCAGCATCAGTAGGTTTTCGGAAATTTGAGATCGATCGCACTTGGAGTGCGATCGATCGCAGCATCAGTAGGTTTTCGAAATTTTGGGATCGATCGCACTCCAAGTGCGATCGATCGTAGCATCAGTAGGTTTTCGGAAATTTGCGATCGATCGCACTCGGAGTGCGATCGATCGCAGCATTAGTAGGTTTTCGAAATTTTGGGATCGATCGCACTTTTTGCACTCCCAAGTGCGATCGATCGCAGCATCAGTAGGTTTTCTAATGATTTCCAGTTCAAGTGAAGAACAATTCACACAAATAACATCAAAAGTCAACTGACTAGTCTTAGCAAAAAGAGTCACTAATTCATTAAGATCTTGAAGGCTTAAATATATCATATTTGTAACTCTGACAAATGACAACTAAAAGGCCAAACTGCAGTCCATTCTTATCCATGCAACACATATCAATTGATGTTAAAAATTAGACTTTCAGTCAGCTCATTATTTATCAACCCACTTAACTTGTCTCAAGAGTCATGGAGAGATGAAGACCACATGAAATTAGTCAAAATACAACCACCAACCTCTTGTTGAATGTGGACACCGAAATCTCCAAATACAATGTTCCCAGACGCATCTTTAGCATTAGTTTTCTGAAGAAAATTCTGCATCAAAAAACAATGACATACTGAATTTTACTCTTCATCTTGGGGAAAAATATAATGAAGAAGTTATAAGATCTATGCAATGCAATGAAATGAACACAGGCAGTTTTTCACAGTATTTCATGAAGCCAAAAAAGAACTGCACAATTTAAATCACCTGATCAATTAATAGTATTCAACCCAAAAGCGAAAATATGAATTCCTTACGTAACTCACCTGCCGTGCTCCCTCTGCGACACAAATAACAGCTGAACCCTTTGTCTCAATCAGGTATTTCAGATGACTCAAAACACCATGAGACCCGTGCAAATTAAAAGATACCTTAGATGTGCATATCAGTAGAATCAGTAACAGCTCACAAAGATAACTATCCAATTAATTGCTAGTAATAAGTACCTCATGAATCAAACATATGTCAATTTGTCCACTAGCTAGGGATGCATGCATAGCTATATATCTACTGCTACGGCCCATCAATTTCACAATGCCAACACCATGATAAGCACTGTGCGCCTAATAACAAGATTGAGGCAAAAAAAAAAAAAAAAAGTTCACTATGAAGAAACCAACACTAAAAGAATTCAGCAGGAAAACTTATCCGGAGAAACATAACTCCATGCATGGGCAAATAAAATGCACGTAGAGTACCTCTATAAGAAACATTGCATTTATGTTTAAGTACACAACAACATTGTTTGATGAATCAATTAATATATGAAATAATCAAACTAATCTAAATGCCCACAAGAAACATAACTCAAAATGACTAACCTCATCAAAATCATAAAAAATATGTGAGAACTGCCCCATTAACCAAACCTGCCAAGGGAGAAAACTATTAAATATATGTTTTACAATCCATGGGCAGCAAAATTCCAAAACCCAAAATAAAGTACTTATCTGCATCCTCTTCCTTGCCAATTCATCCTCATAAGCAATTTGAGTAATCTACCACAATGAACCAATATATAATATCAAAGACAATGAAAATGAAACCCAAAATGATAGAGAAAGAGATACTAAAAATGTGTTTCTTCATGAAATATATTAAAGCGAGAACCTGCTTGGGTGGTTTAACTTTCTTGTACTCTTGTCATCCTACATACACTTAAAAATAAAATTTAGAAAGATATTATTACTCCCTTGCATTGTTTACTCAAAGTTCTTTAACCTTGATAACCAAGTCAAGGGAAATTTACTAACTCAAAAGTTGTTGAACCAAAAATTTTGCGAATATCTTAATATAATATAAACCAAATAAAAAGTACCAACAAATATACATTACCAAACAGATCTCGATCAACAAATAGTCAAATACACATTAGCAAATAGAAAGTACCAACAATTATCCAAATACATAGTATCAAAAAATATATCACAAATAGATGCTATCAAAGAGTACATCCTAAATAAAGTTATTCCAAAGCTCCCTCAATTGTTGGCTTCACTTGATGCACCTCCAAGCAATCTCCCTCCAGACCTAAGAGAATAAAATTTCATATAATGATCAATAAGCTTTTTAACGATTACTTAGTATGTGTGTTTTTGTAAAATTAATGCATAGGTAGAGTTTCACTAACCCTCCAATATGTGACATTAAGAACTCAACAGTGGCTTTCAATTTGTTCGTTTCTTCAACGTTGGCTTGCAAATTCTCCCTGTACTGATGAAGTTCGATTCTAGTCTGTTGAAGCCCGCTTTGAGTATCTTCTTGTCTTTTCCTACAATCATTGTGGTTGTCAAAGTGGGTGAACGCTTGAGATGAAGTTCTTAAAGGGGTAGGAATAAGACTACATCCCATTCCTCTAACGTGCCCAGCTCGTCGGCCCCCTAGTACTTGTGTGACTATTTCTTGCATTCGGTCATCCACACTTGTTCCCTCCACATTGCCTTCCTCTAAGGCCTCACTGGTTGTTAATTCTTGCATTTGAAGCTGCACATGTCATAGTTGGCCTTAGTTTAACATATACTTCATGCAAGTTTACTATTCATGTTCGTTTACTATTCATGTTCTTCACTAATCAACTTAATGATCGGAGCGTAAACAGTTACTTACATATAGACTTTTACATTTGTCGTTCACAAACTGTTTATCCTTTTTTCTTGTATGGGTAACCTCATATAGTTCAACAGGATTAGGCTTCACTTTTGTTTCTTGTTCCTACACATAATACATATAATCAAAGTTTACACTAAATAACGTTACTTTCATTAAATTATGGTACGAGATACTTACCTTTTTGTAAATGACGTTGACAAATGAACAAGTCCCAATTGTGTGCTTTGTTTCCAATTTGCTTCTGTTTTTTATATTTCGTTCAGACTTTTTCTATGAAATTTGGAAAGAAAAAAAAAAACATAATTATTCATAAAATGTCTTCAAGTGCATGCAAATTATATCAATTTGAATATTCTAATCAGTATAATAATATATATTTACCTTCCATTTACCGTCATCAAATGAGTCACATATTAGGTTCCACTGTTGAGGACCATACCCTGCTGGAACGTTTTCCCTCCCAATAGCCTTAGCCTTGGCAATCCCCTCATCATCGTCTTTATCAATGCCGTCAAAATATTTCTTGTAATGATCCCTATACAAGTTCAAACGAAGCCTAGCATATGCACGGCCCAATTTATGTTCAACAGCTTTGATGTGCTCGTATCGTTCCATATTCAGTGCGAAGTTTGACTGATACATAATAGATAAGAAAATAATGGTAAAAAATGTGTCACATTAATTTTCCATACGAAACATATTATTAAACATTACATTGATATTCATACCTGAACATGAAATAACAACTTGCTCTTTTTTCTTCAGCTGGGACCTTTTTCCATTCACCGTGATGGAGTTCGCACATGTTACGAATAATCTCCCCAATCTTGCTTGCAAACCATGATGCATTCTCGCCTACAGGTGCCCGGTGTCTATTTGGGATGTTTAGCACTAAGGGACCATTCTTAAGTACGTGGTCACTCAACTTCTTACACTTGGCCTTACCCCTTACACTTCTAACAGACGTGATAGCTGTTACGCAAAACATGGTAACGTAGTAAGTTATATTTGGAAAAGTATATTGTCAAATGTCTAAACAAACCAAAATAATACAAAAACAACAGTTCATAAACATAAAATTCATGAACTTACAAGATGCAGTAGGGGCGGCTCCCTGTGAATCCAATCCTGCCACTGAGTGAATAGGATTATTAGACTCATGCGAAGGATTCCTATCCACTGACTCGAGGAGGAGGGGGGGCGAGGGCGACACTTGCATATCTGTATCACCAAACCCAGAATTGAGAGTCGGACTCTCATGCTCGTCAATAAGGCCCCGACCTTGACCTTGGCCTCGGCCTCGGCCTCGTGCTGCTGGAACACGTTTGCGTCCTGTTGTTGTCATTGTTGTGATCAATCTGCTAACAAGTCAAAAACCACAAAATTATATTAGTCAATTTATAACCATATAGCATGTTCAATATTTTTGACAAACATACAATAATCATGCTAGTAAAAAAATAAAAAAAAACACCACAATATATATATATATATAGAGAGAGAGAGAGAGAGAGAGAGAGAGAGCATCAACTTTATTAAATATGCTAATACACTTTGTACTTACACCAAATGTGAGCTTATGTATTCAACACATTTCACCATCAGATTCATATTCAGAATCTGTATCACTGTTACTTGAAGATGATTGTTCGTGTTCAGAGTCTATATCGTTGTCGCTATATAACTCCTCTTCCTCATCAAAGTTTGTATCATGGTCCTCGTCCGGCAAGTTATCGTTGGCAAACATGCTTGCATCAAGTTGAATATATAATTCGTCAATTGCTATTATCGCATCATCTCTACATAATTGAGTGGAGGCTTCAACATTCGCTTCATCAACAAAGACCATATTACCCCCAACACATTCACCTTCCTGGTATACGTCATAACTGAGTCTTTGGTCATCTTCTGTATTATCTCCCTTTTGTACTGTTGGAATATCATAGATGTCTCTATTGATCCACTTCTGCACCACTTTCCAATTACCACCCAATTTGGGATCATCCAAGTAAAACACTTGCGAAGCTTGACATGCTAAGATGAACGGGTCGGATTCACACCATTTACGAGAAGTATTCACAATCGTGAAGCCATGGTCCATTCGTACTCCTGTTGCACTCCCAGTGTCCCACCAATCGCACTCAAACAAGTACACGAGATTTTGGCCAGGGTAACGTAACTCTAGAATATTTTTTAACTCACTATAATACTCCGTTATTGAGGTTTCGTCCTCACCTGAAACAGAAACACCACTGTTCTGGGTAGTACGAGTTTCTACACATTCTTTCGTGTGATACCTAACCCCATTCACGATGCAACCTCTATACGATCTAACATGACGATCAGGCCCACATGCAAGATCATATAATTGTTTTGAGTCATTGTCTGTAGTACGCCCACTATTGTATAAACGTTTATGGAACCAACGTTCAAAGTTAGCCTCATGCTTTTTATCAATGTCACGGCCACCTTCTCTTTTGATCATATTATAATGTTCACTGCATGAAAAATAAACGTATTGGTGAATGATCATCAACCCTACAATTATAACATGTCGTAACAAGTAAAACACAAAGATCATTACTAAACTTACTCCAAATATGAGGCCGTTTTGTTACAGTTGGTAAGCACATACCATCGTGCCCTAGCAAAATCATTAGCATCCAGTGTTACTAATTTAGCTGCTCCTAACGGCCGAACTCATTGGGAGAACACATTCAAGCGCTGGCTCATTTCTACAACATCAACGTCAACATTTCTCCGTTCACGGTTCCATCTTGTCTCAATCCCTCGAAGATACCTGGAACAGAAGGTCAAGCTCTCCTCAGCTAAGTAACACTCGACAATAGACCCCTCTGGATGCGCTTTGTTACGCGTCCACTTCTTATATCTTCCAAGTTCTCTTTCGAACGGATACATCCAACGGTTTTGTACGGGACCAGCAAGCTCGGCCTCCCGAGGTAAATGAAGTGCTAGATGGATCATAACATCAAAAAAAGCTGGCGGAAATATTTTTTCCATTTTGCATAAAATTATTACAATGTTGACTTTCATTTGTTTTAGGATATCAACTTTCAACGTCCGTGCACATAACTGCGTAAAAAATGTACTGAACTCGGTCAATGTTGTTCGTATTTTCAACGTAGAGAAATTTCGAATTGCAACAGGAAGCAAGCGCTGTAAGAAGACATGACAATCGTGGCTTTTCATACCCGAAATTTTACCAGGAAGCTTGTTCACACATCGACCAATGTTAGATGCATACCCGTCAGGAAATTTAACACCTTTCAACCACTCACATAAACTCTTCTTCTCATCTCTTGTCAAGGTGTACTTCGCACGTGGCATCCTATAAGTTTCACCATTTGGCTGCACATGCAATTCTTTACGTATACCCATCAACTGTAAATCTCTTCGTGCCTTGACTGTGTCCTTGGTCTTCTCATCGATATTCATCAACGTACCTAAGATACTTTCACATATGTTCTTCTCAATATGCATTACATCTAAATTATGACGTAGTTTCAAGCTTGACCAGTAAGGCAACTCAAAGAAAATACTTCTCTTCTTCCAATTCAACACAACATCTGTGTACTTTCTCTTTCTCCCGCTTTTTTTTCCAAATTGCAAACCCTCAGCATCTCTTAGCTGTTTCAACAATTGACTTCCAGACAATTCTTCAGGTTGCAATCTATGTTCCTCTGTACCATTGAACAAATCTCCTCTTTTGCGCCATGGATGCTCTTGAGGAAGCCACCGACGATGACACATGAAGCACACCTTATGCCCATACTTCAAATACCTGAACGATGTATCCTTATTACATACTGGACATGCAAGCTTTCCAATTGTAGACCACCCAGATAATTTTCCATATGCAGGAAAATCATTTATAATCCATAGTAATGTCGCATGCAATTGAAATGTCTCTTTCTTTGATGCATCGTACACGCGTATGCCTTCATTCCACAAATCTTTCAAGTCATCAACCAATGGCCGCAAATATACATCAATATTCTTTCCAGGATCTGAAGGCCTTGGGATAATAAGGGGCAACATCAAATTTGGACTCTTCATACACATCCACGGAGGGAGATTGTACACCGTTAACATTACTGCCCATATGCTATATGTTGTACTCATATTACCATATGGGTTGAAACCATCACTTGCTAAGCCAAGCCGCACGTTGCGGGAATCACTTGCAAACCACTCATGTCTTTTATCAAACTCTTTCCACACAATAGAATCGGCGGGGTGTCTGAGAGTATTGCCATCATCTTCTCGACCTTCTTTGTGCCACCGCATTTCCTTGGCCATTTCTTTTGTCATAAACAACCGTTGTAACCTCGATTTTATTGGGAAATACCGTAAGACCTTTTGAGAAATATTACTTTTTCTGCCTTTGCCATCAATCCATCTTGAATTGTTGCACTTTGGACATACCACTTTATCTGCATGGTCTTTCCAAAAAAGCACACAACCATTCTTGCATGCGTGTATCTTATCGTAACCGAATCCCAAGTGTTGCCTAAACTGTATTGCTTCTCTATACGAGCGTGGCAATGTCTCTCCATCTGGGAGGGCCGTCTTTATCAAGTCAATCATCATATCAAACACCTTGTTACTCATGTTGCAGAATGCCTTTATATGAAGCATCTTCAGTATAAAAGCAATTTGTGTAAATTTCTTGCAGCCTGGATAAACTTCTCATAAACCATCTTCCCAAAATTGGTAGAAGGAGCTTGTTTGTTCGTGATTATCAGTTGTGGGGCCCTGTGAAGTAGAGGATTCTCCGATGTTAGCATCAACAAATGTCCCCATACATACATCGTCTAACAATTCTTCAACTGCATCAACCTCCTCCATCATTTCACTTGTATGTGTGTGCATGTTTGTAGAAGTGTTTTCCCTAAAATGATCTTCTTCCCTGTGAAATATTCATCTAGTGTACGTCGGAGTAAATCCATTCATATACAAGTAACCCTTCACCTCGCTAATATGAGAATAATATCGATTTGCACAATCACGGCATGGACACTTTGTCATAACACGTGAATCAACTGATTTAACTGCCATTCCCATGAATTCTTCCACACCTTTTTGAAATCGCTCTGAACATCGAGTACTTTCCCGCATCCAACTCCTATCCATATTGATGTCCCTATTAGAGGTTATTCGTTACGTATATGTACGCACACAAGGGAATTAGAAGATCAGATTCTTAAGAATTAATAGAATTAAATGGGAGGTCTGTTCTCAAATATTAAGGGAGGGAACGTTTAAAATGAGCATGGGTAATGAGAGAATTCTAGAAGTGGGTTACTAGTTTAAAACAAATATACACGAAATGATGCTAGTTCAATGCGATGTTACCTAACAAAATATTCTAGAAGTGGGTTACTAGTTTAGAACAAATTTCTATTTGTAATTTATTTACTAGTTTAGCTCAATGACAGTTTTACATTTTTTTAGTATTGTTGTTAGGTTTGATATTTATTATAGAATGTTGTCATGTTTCAAGTTTACTGTGCTGCTTCCTTATTGAACTTAAATAGGAAAGACAACACAATCATAATCCATACCAACTTTAATAATAGAAGTAGATGTGAAGTAGAAAATTAATAACATAATCCTAATATAAGAATAAGACTTAATACTAATCTAAAAGTAATAAGAGAAGAAGCAAGGTTTAATACAACCACAAGAGAAGAAGATAGGTTTAATGGAACCACAAAAGTATATGTGTTTATATATGTTAAAGCTTGTCCTTAGGGGATCGAGCGCAGGGCACGTGCGATCAATCTCGGGATCGATCGCAGTACTAGGAGCTCAATGTGAGAATCAGAGCAAACTGCGATCGATCGCAGGATCAGAAGCTCAATGTGAGAATCAGAGCAAACTGCGATCGATCGCAGGATCGATAGGAGGATTAGAAGCTCAATGTGAGAATCAGAGCAAACTGCGATCGATCGCAGGATCGATCGCAGGATCAGAAGCTCAAACTGAGAATCAGAGTACTCTGCGATCGATTGCAGGCCTGATGCGATCGATCACAGATAGGCGTTCAATGCCATAAAAAAACATAAGGAAAAAACTTCATTGTAGCCTGTATTTCCAACTTGTGATGCTCTGGATTTCCAGCTTTTAACAATGCTTTCAATCTCTCATCACTTGGAAGTTTGGAAGCTCAAGATGAGTCAAGGCCAACGCTTATTTCTTTCTCTTTCTTTGCTAAATTATCAAGATCAGGGATGAGGAAAATACAAGGCTTTCTATCATATTAATGAACCATATATATATAGCTAGCTACAATCACTATAGATTTGATGCTTGGATTTGAAGCTTTGTGCTTTTCTGCACAAAATGTCAAATATCCAAACTCCAACCAAAATGATGGAGATTAAGGACCTTAAAATGGACAACTATAAAATGATGCACATCATTTGACAAAATTACCCTAGACAACTACATAATATCTTCACAATTTTTTTTTTTTATAAATATTTGACCCAGGACCTTCTCATACAAAAGTCATTATGAGATTAAATTAATTGATTGAAAGGATTGAAGGATTGGATAATTTCACAATATATATATTTTAAGGATTCAAGCTCACTTATTCAAAGAGATCATGAACCTTACAATCATACACACTACTCTGCCTTATTTTTTTTTTGGTCACAAATGAGTAATCCTAAATATCATATCGCTGGTTAGCTATTTGAATAGCAAATATGAAATAGAGACATCGGGGGGCAAGTGGGCAACCGAATGTCAAATGTGGCGCCCATATTTGGGCATGTCCAAAGCCTCTCCCTGTTGGAAAATTACTTAAGAGGGGCCTAACCGTACCTCATCCTACCAAACTTCTCTTCTTTTTTTTTCTTTCTATCAACGACCTCATTCATAATCCAATGTTTGTTGTTAGGATCTAAATACATAGCAAGGCATTCATTCCACTCACTTTCATGGTGCTTTATGTTATAGTATTTATACCAAGGATCATAGAAAATGGCCATTCCCAATTTCCCATAGTATGGTTCTCTTCATTCACACTAAAGATTCCAATATGTGCCAACAAGGCCCCACAACGACAGAGATGCCGTGGGCAATAACTCAGTCATCAGATTATTAGGTAAATACATCCACAGATTTACATACTATACCAGATTTACATACTATATCATTTACTAGTAAATCCAGACTAGTTAATGATTCACACACATATTCAAAGCAAAGATTAAAAAATAATACCACAAAATTGTGAATGTTAAAAATGAAGCGCCTTTTTTACAAGGTAAAATAAGATGAAACGAAGTGATTTGTGGATCATGCAATTCTAAATGAACAAAATATAAGTAAAGACTTAGTTAAAATAAGATAGGTTGCAGCAACCATAGCATTTGACAAAAAAATCAGTTGAGCAGTTGAGTAAGTTTTAGAAATTGATGTTTTAATCCATTATTTAATAACAAAAGAGAAACAAACACTTCCACATTTATATTAAGACCCAAACTCCAAAGCCTAATCCTTGGAAATTATCATATATTTCCTTTCCATGTCTTCGATACAGCAAGAGAAACATTTGTAAATGGACCTAAAGAATTGCCTCAATAGCAAACTAAGAAAGTAAATTTAGAATGAAATCTTGAAAGAGTAAAATCTTGAAGAAACAGGAGAATTCAGATTTTATATTATTCGTTTAATCAACTAAATTGGAAGAGCAAAAATCAAATATTCTAAGATCGGATGTCAGTTTAATCAACTGAATTGGAAAAACTTTCTCACTATAAGCTATTCTATTGAATCATACAAAAATAATCAACAGAAAAAATGGAGAGCCCAAAAAACAAATTAAAGTAACACATGATAAACATTTCCTGGCTCCCATTAAAAGCCCATATTTCACTATCTATTTGTACATGTGCACCTAATAGATATGATATCTATTCACCCAGAGTTAGAGGCTAAAAATCTACCTATAACCCATGGAACCGGGCAAATAGCTAATTTAACCACCCACCTAAAAATCCCTATACATTTTATATACAGTTATAAAACATTAACACAGAAAACATCTCTCGAGATGTTATATGTTCTGTTCTCTTCTTCCCCATACCAGACCTTCTCTATCTAACTCAAATGTCATGATAATTTTGGCTTACTTTTCCTTTTGGCTTAATTTTGGCTTACTCAAATGTCAAAGTTTTTTTTGGAATTGGAATGAAATACAAGTCTTAAATTCCTGGCTCCCATTAAAAGCTTTCTCATATTTCCTTCCACTAATCACTCATTTAGCCAAATTTAGGGGTCCACGGCAGTTTTTGAATGAAACCAATTAGTTCGATAGGGGAAAAACTAGAAAGAGAAGAAGAGAAGAAGTACTCAAATACTTAATTTCTTCAAATCACAATTCATGGATACTATTTGAG
>NC_081546.1:19068791-19115623 GCF_901000735.1 Corylus avellana
GAGTAACTTTCTTGTAGTGAGTATATCCCGGTCAACTGACCGAACTACCTACTGAACTCATGTCCTCAATGACTTCCTTGCCTTTTGAGTCCATATGTATCAAAGTATCTAGAAAATGGTTATATCATGTATCGATATATATTACTCTTATATATGTATACATATATATACCGTACTATTTAGCATAACCACACAAATACAACAAGTATTTGAGGAAAAATATTGCGAAGGATTTTTTTTTAAACCTTCAAACAGATGTGGGTATCAGTTTCTCATCTCTTGCTCCAGTTCCCATGAAGCTTCTTCTATGTCATCTTTTTCCTTAGTTGTTCCCTTTGTGATCCATTTGAATCGGCACTTTTTTGTATGATAAGTTCTCTTGAATCCATAGAGGTTTAAGCTGATAACATGCGAAGGATCATGCATGTACTTTCATAGTGTAGATACATGGAACACATCATGTACTCCAGCTAACTCTGGTGGTAATGCAACTCTATATGCTACCAGTCCAACTACCTCTTTCACTTCAAAAGGACCTACATACCTCGGGCTCAGTTTACCCTTCTTACCAAACCGAATTACACATTTCATTGGCGAAACCTTAAGAAATACTTGGTCACCAACTTCAAACTCCAACTTGTGTCGATGTTGGTCAGCATAGTTCTTCTGTCAACTTTGAGCCATTAACATTCTTTTTCGAATGAGTGTAATCTTGTCCTTGGTGTCTTGCTCTATCTCAGGTCCCAATAATTGCTTTTCGCCAACTTCATCCCAATATAATGCTGATCTACATTTGCATCTGTATAATATTGCTTCATACAGTGCCATCCCAATAGTTGCTTGAAAACTATTGTTATAGGCAAACTCAATTACAGGTAAGAATCGAATCCACTTACCTTTAAAATCAAGTATGCATAATCTTAGCATATTTTCAAGGATTCGAATGATCCTTTCTGATTGACCATCCGTTTGCGATGGTATGGTGTACTAAAATTCAATTTTGTTCCCATTGCCTCTTGCAATCTTCCCCAAAATTTCGAAGTAAATCGAGGATCTCAGTCGGATACTATCGAAACAGGCACACCATGCAACCTAATGATCTTCTGAATGTACAATTCTGCCATCTTTTGCATAGAGTCATTAATTTTGTAGGGACCAAAATGAGCGCTCTTCGTAAGTCTATCAACTACTACCCACATAGTGTCTTGTCCACTGGGTACCCTTGGTAAACCTACCAAAAAATCCATCGCTATTTGATCCCACTTCCATTTCGGAATGCTAAGTGGTTGTAGTGGTCCTGCCGCTCGTTGATGTTCAGCTTTTACTTGCTAACATGTTGGTCATTGTGCGATGTAATTTGTGATATCTTGCTTCATACCGGACCACCAATAAATCTTCTTCAGGTCTTGGTACATCTTAATACTTCCTTAGTGTACCGTATACTGAGTTTTATGTGCTTCTTCCAATATTTATGTTCCTAGCTTATCATCCTTTGGCAACACCACTCTGGAATCATTTGTTTATAAAAGACTACCTAAGGCAAAGTTGAAACCAGGAGCTTCTCCTTGACTAACTTTTTCTATAAGCTTTTTTAATTTTGGATCTTTTTCTTGAGCTACCTTGATCCAATCTATTTGCGTTGGTTGAATAATGAGTGTTGCAAGGCTCATCCCTCTAGTTGTTGACCTTGAGTCAAATTGAATCATTCCAAATTGCTGAGCAAGCTAATCCAAAAACGGCACAGAGTCTGATGCTTCATTCCATGATTTCCTACTTAATGCATCTACAACAACATTTGCCTTACATGGATGATAAATGATACAATAATCATAATCAATTATTAACTCATTCCACCTTCTTTGCCTCATATTCAAATCTTTATGAATGAAGCTATATTTAAGATTTTTGTGATCAGTATATACCTCACACTTTGATCCATAAAGATAGTGCCTCCATATCTTTAAGGCAAAAACTACTGCTGCTAATTCTAAATCATGAGTAGTGTAGTTCTTCTCGTAATTCCTTAACTATCTTGAGGCATAAGCTATCACTTTACCTTATTGCATAAGCACGCACCTCAATCCTTTATGAGAAGCGTCACTAAAAATCACAAATCCTTCTTTATCCGAAGAAGAATGAGAACTGGTGCAGTCACCAATCTCTTCTTTAGTTATTGAAAGCTTGCCTCACACTCATCACTTCAGACATAACTAGTGCTCTTCTTTGTCAATGAAGTCAGAGGTCTTGAGAGTGCGGAGAATCCTTCTACAAATCTCCGATAATAGCCAGCAAGTCCTAAGAAACTTCAAATTTCATAGACATTTGTTGGCCTCTCCCATTTGACCACAACTTCTATCTTACTTGGATCTACTTCAATCCCATCTCCTGAGATTACATGTCACAAAATTG
The DNA here is from genome assembly GCF_901000735.1 of Corylus avellana. NCBI lineage: Eukaryota > Viridiplantae > Streptophyta > Magnoliopsida > Fagales > Betulaceae > Corylus > Corylus avellana. Next base: position 19,071,201 of record NC_081546.1, read on the forward strand.
AGACCTTATTCAACCAAAACTTATTAAGCCATACAAGACAATGAGACAAAGCAAGAAAAGGAAACAAAGCAACGGCTAGTATAATCACTTGTATAAATAAACCATCAATAAAAAAAAATGAATCAAGGGAAAAATGTAGTCCCTAATATTTCTCATTGTTTCTTCCTCTCTCACTCCTTATCTTCTCAATAATTAGTAACTTCCATATGGTATCAGAGCCTGCTGGCTCACGACCTTTTTACACATCCTAGTTTTTTTTTTTTTTTTTCTCTTCATTTGGTTGCAGCATATCCCGTAAGGGCAGTGCTTTTAATCATTTTTTTTTATTTTTTTTTAGCATTTCAACAAATAGCACCCACCAACACAAATAACCTCTTCTTTTAGGCATTTCCTCAAACACCACAGCCACAACCAATGGTCTCTCAGTCTTCATGTGTTCCTACTGAGCAATCTTCTCCAAGTCTTCTTCATTCTGTTCCTTTTCCACCCGTCATAGTGGTTCCTATTTTCGGTTAGATCTGGACAAATAATTCCAGAATCTATCTACACCTTCATTGCAGACTAATAATAATAATAATAATTTCAGAAACAAGCTTGCAAGGCTCATATCTTCCAAACTATGAAAGATCCATAACCAAACCCCGCCACATGCGCCTCCACGCACCCCTTTGTATTTACTACACGCCTCACACACCACCGCATGCCACCACATGCCGACAATGTCATCAGTTCAGAGACAGATTACCAGATCGCAGATCGGGGGCTGTCGATCTTCACAAACTCGTCAAAATCAGCTCATTCCGTCCATTGACGCGCCCTCACATTCCATGCCATCTCCTGCTGTTCTCGGTCAACCGTTGCTCAGCCGCTACGTTCGGAACCAACAGACGTCGTCCCTCCGTTAGCCAGCATTAGCCCATCGCAGTAGCGTGCAGAGGTAACATTTTTGTTCTTAAGAGAAAGAGAGCAGTTTGAATTAGCTTATGAATTTATTAGTCTGTGAGAGAAACGAAACGAGAGAAAAGAAAAGATAAAGAAGAAAAAGGGCATTGCAGCATGAAAGAAAAAGAAAAAGAAAAAGGAATAAAGAAGTGCTGTCATGGGAGAAGGAAGAAAGAAGAGAAAAGAAGGAAAAAAAAAAAAAAAAGTGCTGTCGTGGAAAAAAAAATTTAAAAAAAAAAACACCATATATCTGGCCATTTTTCACCTTTGTTACTTGGCCGTGAATCTTGATTGTCCTTGATATTTGCAGCGAAAGTCCCTTGCGAGATCTAAATTATGAGCTATCAGCTAAAATTGCAGGAGCCTGAATATATTTGAAGCCCAATGTCCAAATTACGGGCATTGAGTTTTCTGCTCCCAGGGCTGAAGAATATGAGCTACCTATGCATTGAGTTGAGTTTGTCTGAAATAGATCTGTTGTTACAACTGAAAATTAGTCATGAGTTAGCGGATATTGATGTCATAGATAGGCCTTGAATATCAGATTGTTATGTATGTATCTATAACTTGTAACATCGTAGCTTCGGCTATGATTTTTTAAGAGCTTTTGCTCTGTGATGCAAGAGCTTTATACTCGTGATCATTCATCAATTAATGAGACTAGAATGATTTTCCCTTTTAAAAAAATAAAACAGTTTCATTTATTATTTCTTATTGAATTTTTGGTGTCAAAAACGGTGTGACTTTGTTTTCTCTAACTCGCTAACTATTACCATTAATCATTTATTATACTATAACTTATTATTGTTCTGATACCATTGACCATTCATCACTCAATTGTCACACTAATTAATCTCATTTATATTATTTTATCACTTAAAGCATCCAATAATATTATTAGAGTATAATCCTCATAAAATCAGGGCTTATAATTTAATAACCTCTAACCAATATTTATTATAATAATATTCATAGGGGTGCTCAAATGGCTATAACCGGCGGTTATTGGCTATAACCGCAACCGCCTTGAGGGTTATTGATTTTTAATAACTGCAATCGCAACAGCCTAGGTGGTTAGTGGTTATTCAATCCAATAACCGGCGGTTTTATAACCGCTTTTTTTATATGAGCTTTTGGGCTTTTTAAGTATTTTGAACCTTAAATTGACCTATTTTTTGGGCTTATTTTATGGGATTGGACTATTTTATGGACTTGTTTTAAGGGTTTAAGGCCAAAAATGTTCCAAAAAAGATGAAAAAAAAAAAAAAAAAACCATGTTTTTTGGGCCAACCAATGTTTTTGAATAAGGCTTAGCCCAAAACATCACATACCACATTATATATTTCACATACATAGTCATAAATAGCCCAAATCCATTAATCCAAATACAAATGAAAAAATTAATATATTTTATTAATATAAAATATTTAATATATATATTTATACTACTATATATAAATGAAGGCGGTTAGCAGTTATAATCATCTTGCCCTACCCACTAAAACCGCTAACCTCATTCGCTCTAGGTGGTTAGTGGTTTTTAATAACCGCTTACTAAAGTGGTTAGCGTTTAATGGTTAGTGGTTAGCGGGGTGGTTATAACCGCATTGTTTGAGCAGTCCTAGATATTCATATAATTTTATAAATTTCTAAAAAATTAATATTATGTCTAATATGGATATTTTATAACCTTATCATCACATAAATATCTCAATGATAAGTAATTAAAATTTGGGTGCTTCATATGTATTCTGACACATAACATGGAAACATGATCGTCCAAGAAGTATATTCTAAAAGTCATTATCTTAGACATTAAGTAAAGGAGACATTAAAATGAAGTTTGAATTTACACGTGAGGAAGAGTGTTCTTATCAGCTTAAGCTTTTGGATAAATGATAATTTAATATTGTTTGGCTATATAATGAAAGATTCATATAAATAAAAAAAATGAAAAATCATAATAGCTAAGGAGAGAGTTTGAAAATTTTAGGAAATGTGACTTGCATCAATTGAGTTGAAATTCTTTTTGAGAGTAAAATATTTTATGTTATCTTATGATAAAGTAACGAGTAGTGCTACTATTTACACTCATTTTAACGTGACATGTTTTAAGTAGCTTTTTATATTAATTACTTAACAAAATAAATTAACGTAAAAGAACCAAATTTGAATTTGTCAAAAAAAAAAAAAAAACCCCAAATTTGAAGAGTATTTAATGCTAAAGATTAAAACAAGTAAATTAATCTAAGGTCCATATGGCTCGGCCGAAACCAGAACATCTCATGAAACTCAGCCCAGGCCCAATATAAAACTCAAATAAAACCCCTGCTCCCCCAACCAGAACGGTCTGTCTGTCTCTCTCTCTCTCTCTCTCTCTCTCACTCGGACAATGGCGGGAAAGCAAGTCGCCGGCGACGGCTTATCGGCGAACCTCGCCGGAATGTCGAAGAACCAGCTCTACGACATAATGTCTCAGATGAAGGTCAGCCATTCCCTTTATAGATATATCTCTCTCTGATTTTCTCGAACTGAATTTTCTTTTCTCGTCCCTCCTTTTCCCTCGCTTACTTTCGAAACTTTCTTTTCCTCCAAACACTACCTAGTATCTATACAAGTGGGATTAGTGTAATGTGTTTGTTTTTGTGTTGTCGCTTCTCTTATTACAGACTCTGATCGAACAGAACCAGCAGCAAGCGAGGCAGATCCTCATCCAGAACCCGCTCTTGACCAAAGCCCTTTTTCATGTACTAATTTTTAGGGTTTTAAAAATGTGTTACTATTTATTTATTTTCTTCGAACTGCTGTAAAATTCGGTGTTTTCTTCATTGATTATATGCTTCTTGCAATTAGGGTTTTAGTGTGTCTTATTGTTTCTTTTTGGTTTGACGAGTCGAATTTATTTAAATAGAGACTAGAAAGTTGAATAGTTTTGTAGAAATGTGTGAGATATTTCGTTGCCTTTGAGCAAATTTTGGGAAGTTAATTCTCTTGAACAATTATATATATTTTCTGTTTTGCATAATGTAGGCAGTGCTTGAGTAGAAGTTGAAAACTTTCTTTTGAAAGACAAATTGTGTTTTTTTCCAAATTAAATATAGAGAATAATTGCATTGATATTCTTGTCCTAGAACCATCTAATTTTGTAAAAAAAAAGAAGAATATCAATTGGTGGTTTTGTCTTAGTATAAGAAATGATCCTAAAATGGTGATTCTGAGAAAAGACTACCATACCAAAATACCACTTGAAAACTTCATTATTTAACCAGCTTCGTAGCCAAGTGGTACCTCTCTACTTTGAACAGTGGAGGTCTTTGGTTCCACCAACATGAGGGAAGGGATCGGGAAGGGGGAGGGCTGCCCCGATTCTGGCCATTTGATTTATAGGAAAAGAAGAGGTCCATATTTTTTAGATTAGTTATAATATATTGTTACTGTTGCATTCCTTAGATGTCTTCTAACATATTCTTACTGATGTGCAATACATATATTTTAAGTGTCATAGGCTATGTTGCTTTCTTGGCCTACATTTGCTTCCTTTTGTTCCACCTAACACTTTTATATTGTCGCGAACTATGGGTGATGGCTGTTTTATCTCTTAGACAGTTAGGCAGTGTCCAAGTATGTGTCAATTTCAAAAATGGTTTGCCTTGTACTGATCAGTCCTTGGACTTCTAATTTAAAGAAATCGATAATGAATATTTTGAAAAAGGAAAAAAAAAAAAATAGTGAATAGTATATTAGGAAAAATAGATAAATAAATGAATGTGTTTGTGTGTGTGAATATCAAGAGCATGCGAACATTAGCAAATAACAAGTGTCAAAAAAAAAAAAAAAAAACTCCAGTGACAATTTGTTAAGACTGTTTCTGCCAACTTATTTGTATTTTCTTTTTCCCTGCCCTTGTAATACCAACTTATCCAAACTTATTGATCAGACTTGATGTTTCTTATAGACTTTAAGAAATTGAACTTGTTAATTTATATATGTTGGATTTGTAAAATTTTCCTTTACTGATAAGTAAAAACTTGATTTTGAATGTGAATAAAAAGACAGTAAAGCTGTAGCCAAGTGGCGTTTAGGTGCATAGATGTATGCCCATGGTAAATATAACTTAGGTGTATCACCAAAGTGTGGTTTTGACAACAGTTTGGGTGCCCTAGCTGGTCTTTTGTTGTTGTGCGTGTTACATAGGATATGAAGTGTTTGATTGAGGTCTCCCTGTAGCTCAATATTGAAAGAAGAAGAAAGAAAAAGGAAAGTTTTAGAGTCTAACCAAAGTTTTCTAGGAGTCCCAGCTGGGGAGATTTCGAAGTTCCACTGGTAAAACAGAAATAACATGCTGAAAACCTCAATAACCAAAGTTATTTAGTTCTATTTACAGGACTTGCTGATTTTAGATACTCACGGAGAAAATGGGCTTGCTTATAATAAGTAAGATGAAACTGATGCATAATTGGAAAGAACTTCCTCCAAGCTTTCATCTAGCAAGACAAAGCTTCCTCCAAGCTTTTATATAAACTTTTTGATGAAAAAGTAGTGATAAAGAATTTAAGGGTTTATGTTTGTATGACCATCTTGCAGACCTCTAATTTTGCCTTTCTTTTGCAATTGCTGAGCATTATGTCAATAACTGATTGGTAACAGACAGTATAAATTGCATTTATGTTTATTTAAGGGATTCTCTTCAGTCTGTGATCATTTCGTATCTCTGAAATTTTGGTCTGTCATAGTTCTGTTAGCGTTGAGATTAACAATTTGGTTTTGTAATCTTGAGATACTTTTAATGTCTGCAAATGATGCAAGGCAACTCTAGCATTATTTATCTAAGAATCATCTTAATTTTAGTTAGAATTTTGTTTAAAGTCTAATGGTCCATGGAAATCAATTTTATTTTTCTTGATGTATGACCCATGCAAGTTAATGGTGATCTATGCTTTAGTCAGTTATGTAATTCATTTAGCTTTTTGTGAGGAATTATAGCATATTATCTTCAACTGCTTCTTTGACTGTTGAGTATGTTATTTCACCAGGCACAAATTATGCTTGGAATGGTTCAGCCCCCTCAAGCGGTATGCTAAGTTTCAGTTTGGAATGCCTCTGTGAATTTTAGTGCATTTATGTAAATGCTAAGTTTCAGTTTGTGTTTAGATTCCAACCATCCAGCCACCAGTATCGCCACATCCTCAACAAGCAGCACAGCCAATTCAACCATCAAATATGCAGGCTGCTAACTCGTCGTCAAGTCAAGTGGGTATGCAGGACCAAACAGGTGCATCTCAGAATCCTCCTACAAGAAAGCAACACCAGAACCAAGCTGTGATGCCTGTCTCATCTGCTGCCGTTCCTGCACTAAATATTCAGTCTCAGCCCATGTCTTCACATCCCCCGCAGATGCCACAACCACCTAAGGGACATGTGAATCCCCAAATCCCCTCTCTGTCCCTTCCACAATCATCACAACTTCCAAATGTCCCTTCAATGCCTATGTATTCTTCTTCACAACCACCTCCACTTCAGCAGCCACAGATGCCACCTGCTTCCACTCAGTTGCAACAGCCACTGCAGACGACTGGAATTCCTCATATGCCACTGCAACCACCATTGCCGCCACAACCTAGACTACCTTCAGTTCCAGCTTACCATCATCAGTATCCCCCACAGCTGGGGCCGAATATGGGTTTCCAACATCCTGGTGCTTCTCAGCATCTTTCACAGCCCATTTTTCATGTAAGCTGAAGATTATATTGTTCACAAGTTATTACTGATTGTTTTACATATTAGCTTGTTTACAATTATTTTCTATATCAATAAATTGTTCAGCCAGGTAGCAAACCTCCTGGTAGCATTGGGCCTTCATTTCCGCAGGGGCAGCCACCCATGCCAAATCAGCCACTACCTCAGTCACTGTATCAGGTATGTATGTGCTTTTAGTCATTGGATCCCAACATTGTCGTACCACACGTTCTTACAGGAATGGTTAGTCTTGATTAGCACATGTATCTATTGTTTTCATTAGGCTTTCTGATGGACATAACAACTCTACTTGGCTTGTCTGATTGAAGCATACCTTAGTCAGCCTGTTAGGGCCTGGCTTGTGCTGCTATCAGAGTTGATGTCCCTTACCATCTAGATCTAAGTGCTCATTATTAGGTGTAGGGATATTTTTTAGTTGGTGATGTCACTGTTACAAAAAAACTTGGATAGCTAGTAAACTTTTTATGTCAAAGTAGAAATATGTAGGTTCCTTTGTTTCATCAAATATTTATGCAACTTTGTGAATGGGAGGTGTTGGCTGCGAGATTATTCAGAGTAGAAATAACCATTGTGATTGATGTTTTCTTGTTTGGTCAACTAGCAATTATTTTCGTCTAATTTTTAAAGATGGGAGATTGAGGAAGAGTTTTGCATACTCATCATTGAGCTTGAACAAGCTGCGGTTCTCACTTAAATAGTTTATCACAAACATACATCAATGAAAAGATGGTAACCTACCATCAGGTATCGTCCATACTGATACATCAACTGTACAAATAGTCAGCCTAATCAGATGTTGTTCAGTTATGTTCTTTCCTTGCTGTTTACCTTGAAAAACTTTTTTTTTTTTTTTTTTTCTTTTTTTATTTGTAAGACTTGAACAACTTTTTGGTTTTACCAAACCATGGCATATTTTCGTATAACTAAGATGAAGGTCTTAAAGCTTGGATAAATCATTGACATTGATGAACTTCAACATAATCAACTGTTATAAAAGAAAATTGGCAAATATGGCTTCGTAGTTTTTTCGGTGTTCTAATTTTTGCATAACCTAATGCCTACTTTTGCTAACCATCAATATAGGGAATTGCCATTATTTAAGCATTGAATAGCAGATGCAACATGCTTGCACTTAGAATTCTTAAACTTCATCTTAAGTTATGCAACAAATGGGTCCTTGTGATATGGTTTCTACAATTTGGGCAAGATTTTGCTAACATTATCCACCTTTTTTCTCCTCAGGCGGCAGGTCAACATATGGGGACAGAGTTCAGCAATCAAGGTGGAAGTTCTATGCAAGTGGATAGAGGATCTCCCTGGATGTCTGGTCCACCCGAGAATTCTACAGTAACACAGCATTCGGGTCTTCCAGGACCTCCACCAATAGTCCCTAGCCAGATGGGTCCTGGCAATCAGCTGCCTCGCTCCCAACCGGTAATTTATCTGCAACTCTTTAAATTTCGTATCAACTAGATCATTTGTTAATAGCTTGAGATCAACTCTGATTCTTGTGCTGATCACGCAGTTGACACCGGAGATGGAGAAGGCGCTACTTCAACAAGTCATGAGCCTCACTCCAGAACAGATTAATCTCCTGCCTCCAGAGCAAAGGAATCAAGTGCTTCAACTACAGCAGATACTGCGACAATGAAACGGTGACGAAATTTGATTTTATTGGAAGGGAAGCAGGGCAGCATCAAGAATTCAATGTCATTTTGTCATCTGACTATCAATTGGCTGCAGTGAAGAAATTATACAGAAGTTGATACAAAATCCTTTCCACAACTAAGTTAGAGTTCATTATTGTGCAATATGTTTCTTTAGCTTATGCTATATATCTGCGCCTTTGCATTTAGGAGTTTTTGTTATTTGGCATTGCATTGCTTTGCATCTTTTATAGTGTCCGCTTGTTTTGTGGCTCAACTATATCGTATATCGTAGATGGTTCTAGTTCACAGCAAATATGTGAACGTGGTTCTTATTAAGTCTCTCTCTCTCCAATATATTGATTTTTCTGGTGAATCTAAGGATCATGATGTAAGGCCTGATGGCTTTGGGAGTAGGCGTGGGCCCGGGTACGGAGTGGTATTCTCCTATTGTAATTATGGATTAATTTTATCTCTCTTCCATCCTCTAAAAGTTCATGTGACTTGATCTTTTACGGTACTTGGTGCATGAAAATGGGTGTTTGGCACATCAGCTTTTTAGAAGATGAAATGGGAATAAAAGGATGGAGTATAAAATTAGATAGAATGACTTCTTTTGAGCTACATTCTACTTTGAACGTTGGTCAGGCAAGTACACAGCATGAGGGATGATGCTGGACTGGACACAGACCGGTTATGAAATCGATTTCCAATGAGTTGCACATGATTAAGCCCTGCCACGTCAATTAACATAGCACTCACAAACAAACTAGTTTGTGAAGGAACCTAACGCATAAAATTTTAAAAAATTACAATAAATCCTCTCCATTAGGATTTTCTGTAAAATCCTAATGGAAGAAGAAAAATGATATATATATATAATAATAATAATAATAATAATAATAATAAAATGATCCACGGATATGTTGTGACCCACTTTGCATTGACAAAGGATATTGCCTTGTAAATTTTGTTATTTCTAGCCATCCAAATGATATTGTAGCAAAAAATTGGAAAAGGTGTATGAATTCAACTGCAATGTTCAGGGTTTTGAAGGTCTGATGATGATTTTTATCCAATCGAGAACGTTTAGATCAAAACAGCTTAGGGTATCCAAAGGTCAAGGAGACATCCGCCTAGCTACTCTTAACAAAATAACATGCGAGTAAGATGCGTTCATAAGTTTCAATGCATGAAATAAACTGAGGTCTATTCTATTAAAGTGATTTGAAATAATGTGAAGGTGATGTATCAAGAAGGGCACCACCGCCATGAGAGACGATTGCGTCGGCTATTGAGAACCATACAGCAAAATCAATCGTAAAAGCCAATTGAAAAGGTAACAATCCATCCAAGGGTAATGAGTATAATAAATAAATGTAAAAAGTAGCATTAATTGCCTCTTATTACATTATAAATCATGTATCCAATTCTACATACAAGTATAATAAAATTATGAGTGCCTTCATAAGTCGCACCGAAAGAATTCCCTCACTAATATTCTTCCAATTCTGTCAAATCCCCTTCAAAATTTTATGCAAAGATATTGAATGAAGTCAATAGTTCAAGTTACAATACTTATCACATCACAGAATAATCGAGAGAAAAATGCTACGTTTTCTTTCAAGTGCTTACTTCCTTGTATGACAGTAAAAATCACCATTGATATACCATATAACTCATCAAAAATTCAATGGTCATTTTTACTACCACATCAGCAAATGAGCACTTAGAGCTCATGTGAAAGTACATGCAGCATTTCTCATAAGCGAGAGAGAGAACAACCCTGCGGTTGTGACGACTACAACCGAAATAGTTGTCATTTTGCACTTTATTACCACCAGAATACATAAACTAGATGTAATTGTCAGAATGCTTTGTATTACAAAGGCACTATACATTGACAACTTTGAAGTTGTGAAGCAATTCGGGCTAAAAAAATTAAGCTTGTCCGATGAATGGCAGACTCACAATAAACAGACCTGGTAAAATCTGCTAACCAAGCTTTCACCAGAGCTAAAACCAGCAACATAAAAAATGATCTTACAAGACCAGTTTGCTGTTGTAGAGGATGGGGTATTGCACGTGGCATACTGCATGAATAAAACCTTTCCCTTTGGAGCAACTCGCTAGGTCAAAACTTCATTAAGAATGAAATGTTAATGAGTTCGAGGACTTTCACCTTCATCCATGCATATGAGAACTAAGGAAGAAAAATCATCCATGCTCTGGTCCAGGCCATCCATGCCAAATCACCTGCTGGGGAAGATCAGAAGCGTTTATTCAACAATAAGCAATGCTTGCCACGGCCAACAAGGTAGTCAGATTATTCATACAAAAAGATCAGAGGTCAGAAATACAAGCACAACAATGATTTACTGGACATGTTAAGTACCAAAATTGCACCCAAACTGGATCACATCAACTGGTAGTGACTTTTTTATCTGCACATTAAATATAGAACAAACATAGCCTAGAAGACGTCCCTCTATTCTTAAGTGGAGAAGTAAATATACACCCTCGACGCTATTGATGAAAATTCCAAAATTTAAAATTCAAAAGTAATCCAAATTATTTTTCTGGATATGGATCACAGAGTGATCATATGGATCAGAAAAGAAAATTGCAATTATTTCATACATGGCCTAGGAGATTTCTTTTTTTTTTTTTTTTTTGATAAGTAAAAGGATGTTTTATTAAAAGCGTAAGGCGCCTTTACGTACACTGGAAGTATACAAGTGGAAACGCCTAACTAGAAAAAGAAAAGAGAAAGTCGAAGCTCACCCACAAAAGAACCCCAACAAACCCACCCAAAAACCCTCGAAAACAAATACCCAAAGAAGCCCAAAGCCCTCAAAACCCACACGAATCGGTACATCACAAGCTATGAATACACCAAAAAGAAGTAAACATACCCCAGATACTAGCAACAAGAAATTAAAAATTCAATAGAAACCTGGAAAGTGATCAGTAATGATTACCTGACTTGGACAAACGCAACGACAGGACTGCCAACCAAATCACTTCCTCGAAAGATTGAATATGTCAGTCATTCTTGGTCAAAGGATGATGGTCAATTCCAATGCTTGATATATTATTATCTTCATCCTCTTCCCAATCAGAGTCTTCATCATCGGCCTCTTCCCAATCAGTGTCTTCATCATCATCTTCACCATCAGAATTCATGCATGAAGCCTCATCCTCACTCTGCAGAAGAGAAGAAGTAATTGTTCTCAGAATATATATTTTTCACTTGTTAAGAGAAATGAGATCATAAACAATCCTACAGGGCAAGCTGCAGATTCCAACCCCAGACCCATCTCACCTATGAGAGACTTTTTCACTATTGTAACCAGACAAGACTATCAATCAATTAAAAGTAGGTAGTGCAGAGAAAAATATCTCACTTGGGTGATCTCTGAGACGTTATCAATCTGCTTAGAATCTTCTGGGCTCCAGGCATTCTCATCCTCTGCATCTTGAGAAACACCCTGTGGATAATCAACAAAAAGTTCAGTTGCCCTAATTCTTGATGAAACTTTCATGAACAAATAAAAAAAAAGAAAGAAATTTGTTTTTTTTTTTAAAAAAAAAAAAAAAAGAAAAGAAAAGAAAAGAAAAAAAGAGAGAGAAACAGATAAGAATGATGTTAAAAATGAATAGAGTAAAAATATTTAATATTTAAACTCCTAGAATCAACATATATCAAATCCCAGAAGAATCAAAGTTTACCAAAGCTACTTAACATTTTTCTTTGATATGTAGAGTCAAAGGCATTGCTACTAATTTCTCTAGTAATATACCTAACAGTTCTCACTTGGCTTGTTGGCATGGTTTATTTATGACAAAAGCTAAGTGAAAGGTCGCAAAGGGTGATATCAGGCCAAGGAGAGAAATAAATGCCTAAACAGTGCATAATTTTGCAACATTGATGGCATAGGCAAAGGAGAGATTTGAAAACCAACACACCAACATAGTGAACACAAAAAATAATTTAAGCATATAATTGCAATAATTGCAACCATGCAAAATATTCACAGAAGGGTTAAGAAACATATGCTCTGTTAACATTAGGGAATCACAAAACCCCCCCTTTATAGCACGGTGGAGGGTGAGGTCGTGAGTTCAAGTCTCACCGAGTGTGTAACTCACAAATAATAATAAAAAATAAAAAAAATAAAAAACATTAGGAAATCACATAGCCTCCTTCAAGATGAAAGCTTATTATTTATGTTTTAGAAAGCTCAACCAAATTCTTTTCGGAGTATGTTTGGGATTGTGTTCAGAAATAGAGTTTTTAAAGTAAAAAATATATTTTTAGAAAAATATTCATTTTTAAGCTTTTTCCAAAAGTGCGTTTTAGCCCTTTTAAAACTAAAAAAATCAAAGAAGATAGCTTCATTTTTGAAAAATTTAACAAACAAATTAGCTTTTTGTTTGACACAACTTTTTAGTTACTAAAAGTACTTTTTAAGCTCCCTAACGCAATTACAAACAAACTCTTAAATATTAATCCCACATGGTTCGCACAACTATCAATCCTGCATATTGTCGGACCCAAGAATAGAGGCCAATGGACCTTCATTTACTCAAAAACCTTTTTTGTTATAAGTCCTTTGACCTCAAGGGAGGGGAGAGAGGAGATTCAAACTAGTGACCTCTGCTTCATAAAAGGTGGTTCACAGCTGATTGAGCTACCCCTTGGATATAAAGAGATTTTAAAAAGTTAAAGGGAAAACTTTTCAACAGTTTAGATCAGTTAACCCTTATATCTATTTTGGATAAGTCAGTTAACCCTTATATATACTTTAAAAAGATTTCAAACTATCATCAAATAATTATTTTGGCGGTCTATGAAAATTAGTCATTTACAAAATGAATCAAGCACAAAGAAGTCTTATAATTTGACTTAACTTGAATTACTCATGTAAATAACAGACATAAATATGATATATATTCCTACACACACAGCAAATCAGATCTTACTTCAGCAAAATCATACAGGCAGGAAGGAGAAACCATATTAGTGGGAGTCGAGATATGCAAAACCAAGGTTTCACAAATTTAATGAATAGACGGAAAGAATTAAGTGACAGAAACAAGAGTATAAGTTTTTATATACAGAAGTGGGGTGGGGGGGGAGAATAAAACTATACTTACAAGTTCTTTTTTCATTTGCTCTATGTTTTTCTCCAATTCAGATATGTGCTGACTAAGAGCCTGCACAGTAATTTGACATGAATGCAACATTAAGGACATATCCAGAATTGGAAATAGCAAAATACTGTGCATTTTCATAACAAAATGGAGACATAAATGATGGAACCTCATGACGTTGCATGGCCACTGAACGCTTTAGTGCCTTTGCCTTTGTTAACAAGTTTCTTGGCCTTATGCTAATAGGCCGTCGATAATTCTTTCCACGATAATAAATAAGAGCATAGCCTTTAGGGACTCTTTCTATTGCCACTAGTATTCCACCACTCTCATATTGCAATAACCTTGCTGTGTCTTCGACAAAAGCAAGGGTCTTTTGTTTAGAAATTAGTTTCACAAGTTCTCTATGCTTCCAATGCAAATGCATATTCTCAATGACGCCATCAAAAACACCACGAATGCCTGATCCATACAATTCAGACCATAAGTGTTTGAGCTCAGAATATGAAATTCACTAAATAAAATGAGAAACACCCACCAACAGGCAAGTAGGCCTTCATTCTTAAACCAACCCTGCGAAACATAACCCGTTCCTCATCAGTGATTGTTTCCTGGTCAGGATCAGGACCAGCAGGAAGCATTGATGCTTCAATTTTAGATAAGAGTCTTTCTGCTCTAAGCTTTTTGGCTTGGGCCTGTCAATGCAACAAAGAACCAAAATTAAACAAAAATTAAAGAAAAACAAAAACATGGCAAATGACACTTTAATCCTTGAGCTATTAATCAAATTGTGACACAAAATTTAAACTTAGAAGATCTTTATTTGGGAAAATAGACTACACTAATTAAATATTCTTTCTCAAGGGACCAGAGGAATATTTCCAAAATGTGAAGTGGAATGAGAAAGGGACCAGAGGAATATTTCTCCAATTGCAAGCAAACTAAAATTAAGCGCACATTCTACACATAGCCTATTTCTGTTTTCGATATTTGGTTCCTTTAGGAAAGCAACTGGATTTATTAGGCTCAAGATAATGCAAATACTTTTCACGCATTTAATTTTCAGATACACACACCCCCACACAGAGAACAACTTACAACTACTAATTTATGTTCAATTCGTTTCACAAGCCTAGCACTCTTAGCTTTGGAAGCTTCTTCAATCATCTTCTCACGTTCTCCAGCAGATATATCTCTTCCCCAACGGGCTTGAGCCTCATAAAACTCAGCCAAAGTGCCAGCAAGTGCCTGCCCTTCATCTTCACCTGCTTGAGTTACATCCAGTGCTCCATGCTGCACTTTGTTTTCCACTTCTTCACCTGTTTGAGCTACATCCACTGCTCCACACTGCACTTTCTCTTCCACATCTTGACTCTGTTTTGTCAATTCTTGTCTTTCAGCCAAAGCAGTGGCTACACTTGTTGGAAGTACCTGTCTTTCATCTTCACCTGATTGAGCTGCATCCACCACTCTGCACCGCACTTCCTCTTCTACATCTTGGATCCGTTTAGCCAATTCCTGTCTTTCAGTCAAAGCGGTAGCTACACTTGGTGGGAGAAAGTCCTTCCCACGGTATATGACAATGTAATATTTGTTTCTAAGCAGTAATACCCCTCCAGTTAAATTCTGCACGATAGGTGCAACTTAAAATTAGTCTGCTTAGTTGTTATTAGGAAAATACATCATTAATGTCCTGAACAAGATAAGCACAGAAACACACCTTTATCTCCTCAGCCATCAGTTTGTTATTTGTATTCTGGATACCTCGTTTAACAGCAATCTTCGCCACTACGCTTTTCTCCCAAAGTTTAATAATAGCAGATGCCAACCCCTGATGGTTTCTATTTCTCCCTTCATAAGGGATTCAGAAAAAAAAAATAAATAAATAAATAATTAGTGTCATAAATAGACATATAAACATAAATAAAAGTACCCATAGAAGGTGAAAATACCAAGCGCAAAATGACAGGGAAGTGATTTAGCAAGTTTCCTAAGATTAGTCATCTCTGCATTGGTCAGTCGTGATCGCATTCCAGTAGGAAGAAGCCTGAAAGGTGTTTTATAACCAGGAATCTTTTGAGGAAGTAAATCCGCATCAACAGGAAGTACTCCTGTACCCCACCATTCAACAAAACGAGGACCTAAACCATCTAGTAGACTGTTGTACTCAGCTTCTGCCTCTGTCATGCTCACAGGACGGTATGGATTTCTCAAAGCTGGCTCACTCTTTTCCAGACTTGGAGTTGCACCACTGTCACTTGTTGTTGTGGAACTGTCAGCAGAAGAAACATCTGGAACAAAAAGAGCATCACCTTCCCTAACATCAGGCTGGTGTCTAGAAGGCCCTTTGTAATTACTCCCCCGGTACACCACCATGACACTCCCTGACTTCCATATAACTAACCCTCCTGTTCGTCGCTGGCCATCACTACAAGCAGTCAGTTTACATAGTCCCCAATTTTTTTCAATTATATGACTTTCACATATAATAAGAAAATGAAATAACAGCATATACCAGACAGCTACCAGATTTCAATTTATGAGATGACCGCTAGTAGAAGAACTAATAGCATCAATGTAAGACCTCAAAATCCCAAGAGACAAGTCAAGGTACCAAAGGATGTGAGATATTCAAATTTCTGAAACAGATAGATAGAGAGTATTACTATCTCTCAAAGAGATGCTTCTTCCCTCTACAGCGCTTTTTGATTCACAATGAGAAAATTAGCGTAACTGTTATATCCAAAGTTGTCAACAATCCTACAACATACTAACAACTTATTAAATGTTCCCCAGATTCTTATTTCATCATCTAGACCTACATTTTTGAAAACTTGGTGTCACCATGATGTGCCTTGGGCAACAAGGATGCATAATGAAAGTAGGATCTTTCTCAAGGGTACCTCTAAGGCATAATTCTTGAAATCCCAACCATAATCTTTAGTTAAACATTCCAAATTTTGCCACCTTAACGTTCACCATCTCAGCAAGAACCTTGATTTTTCCTTTATTGTGTTTCTTTTATAGTTATGTTAAACAACAATCAGGTATCTATAATGATACACTAGATTTTCTTAGGTAACTTCACGCAGAGGTTTTAAATTCCTAATCATAAATTGACATGATTTGATTAACAACTATATCTATTTTTTTCTTCATAAATGAAGATTAATCAGAATGTCAAACTAATTTATCACACAATTCAGTCCAGTTCAGAAGCAGAAGCCGAGAAACCAAGCAATGACCAACCTCGACGATCTCGTGCGCTGTCTTCATATCGTGCGCGAGCACCTCGTGAAACTTGAGCCTCACCAGCTCCTCCTTCCTCCACTTGAAATGGATTTTCTCCAACACCTCCTTTGTGAGCCCGGCCTTGGGCACGCTGATCCTCTCTCTCACCACCATCCCCATCCCCCTCAACCTCCTCAGCTCCTCGTCCTCGATCGTCAACTCCGCCAACGTCGGCGCCTTCGCTACCACTTTCCTCTCCCTCCTCGGCCTCCCACTCTCTTCAACCTTCTCTTCCTCCCTCTCCCACGGCAAAACGTCGTCGCTTCCACCGCTCTCGTCCTCCACCAACATCAAATCCGGCCGAACCCACTCTCTCTGCAACAAATCCCCCAGCTTCTCCTCCCCAGTCACCGGCATTGCATCGTCACCATCTATCCCATCCGGTTGTTCGTCCTCCTCGCCGTCCGCTCCTAACCCTAGGTGCCGCAAACGGAGCACGATTCTCTCGATTGCGTTCTGTCCTTTGTCTCTATCCAAGTACCGAGTCGCCGCTCGGTCACCGTCGTCCTTTTTGTGGTGGGTGACTTTGCGTGGTTCGACGGGAGGGCTGGGAGAGGGCCACTTGTTGAGCCAGGGGGCGGAGTTGGCCCTGGGCTTGGCGGCCGGGGAGGGCTTGGGGTTTGCGTCGCCGCCGTGCTCAGTGGTGGAGGTGGTGGAGGAGCTTCGGAGAGAGGAGAAGGGCTTGAGAATGTGAAATGACAGATTTGGGGCCGAGGAGAAGAGGAGGTTCACAGAGTGAGTGTGGGAGTGGGAGGAGGTGAGTGGGAGTGAGCTCCTCAGTGGCAGTTCCGATAGTTTCGCCGTCGCGAAGGCCATTTCTGGTTTTCTTCGGTGAATTAAGCTTAGTGGCGTCTTGGCTCTTGATTCATTGTTTGGATGCCTGGAAAGTTGGGAGATATGAGATGTTAGAGAGGTTGGAGAGGAAGGACTCTGGAGTGGAATTCTCTGTCGGGAGGGAGAGATGAAGATAAGATAATTGTGGGAAAATTGGGATATTTTCTTTAAGTTTTGCTCTTTTTTTTTTTCTTTTTTTTTTTTTTCCCCTTCTTTTTTGCTTTTTCTTTTTTTATTCTTTGCTTATATACAGAAAACTAAGTCCAGAAACTACATTTTTATTTGATAGCTATTCTCAATTTTTTTTCTTTTTTTTTAATATGTCGTATAAGAAGGAAAATGAGAAACAAATATTTAAACTAGTAACTTCCGTTTTATAAAACGTATCTTCAGCCTATTAAACTACCTTTTGAAGATATATTAGTGGCAACTTCAACCATTTTTTATTCAAAGCTATTTACTATAAAAATAATTATATCTGTCACTCCCATTATCCATTCCCAAAAACTATGTGGCATGGTCAAGTAATACTGCTATATGGATACATCACCACATCCTCTCTCATCCTCAAAGCATATGTGACATGGTCCCTCATAGCATTTTATGTATAAATATATTATTTGTTAGTTAAGAGGTCCACGCCACACAGGCTTTAGGGAATGGGGAATGGGGTGACGAATAAAATTACTAAGCGTAGTTTTTCAAACCAAAAAACCAATCTCCATGTACCAACTGCTATAAAGGACTACCACACATAGACTGTGGGGGATATGAGCAATATATGACATTACTCTTACTATACAACTATAATTAACCAATCAAATGTTCAAAAGTTAGAGGCCTCTTGCCAGCATCATGAACAGAAATCTAAGCACCCATATAGGTCATCTCCATCAATCTCCTTTGATGACATTTGAAAAATCACTACAATTTTACAGATAGTTGTGTGAGTCCACCGCTCAGCAAGCAAAAGTTTTATGACCTAAATGTGTGCAATGTGAAGCCCCTTTTTTCTTTTGAAATTTCTCATACTAGTGCTTTACAAAACAATTATCACAATGCATGGTTTTCACAAAATGTTTGCTTATAAAATCTCATAACCGTTTTACAATTAATACATAATAATATAATCAAACTAATTTTCCCTTGCATTTTCTTTACCATATATATTATGTTACACCCCATAATATGAAGTGAGTAAAATAGTTTACAACATGCTTGTAATGTAAAATATCATTTCAAATACTAATAGATAAATTGTGATGCTTCGTTTGCTAATGCTTTTGAAAATGAGAATGCTAGGTGCTCTCTTAGTGTTTTTCCAGTCTTAAGTGAATATTATTTTATTAAAAAAAAAAAAAACTAGCCCTTATTTCTCTCATCTGATTTTTAGAAAATAATATTTACCTAAAACCAAGAGAATACCTAATTTTCAAAATAATTCTATTTCAAATTTATAAGTAAAGAATAAGTTTACAATGTGATAAAAATTGGTTTTGTACTTAGAGAACAACAACTATTGGTGTAAATCAAAAATGATTGCCAATGATTGGTATTAATCATTGGAGGATCTAACTTCCACTAGATTCACAAATAGGGGTTGACCCAACTAAATTAATATTTAACAAATTGTTTTTTTTTTTTTTAAATGGTAACTTTCGCAGAACCTTCAAGCCTCCCACTGCACGCTACAGTACCTGAAACTGATTCCACTTCCGCTTTTATTTTTATGCAAGTTGGGCTTTCACCAACTGTGTTTTTCACCTATTGGTGCAGGGTCAAAAAAAGGGTAGACATCTTAAATCCATATAATAGCATTAATTGAAATAAGATAAATTATGAAAAAAAAAAAAAAAAACTAATCTTGGTCTTGGTGCCTCTCACTACACGTATGGACTAACAACAAATACCCTTACGCTTACTTTTGTCGTTAATGGGCTAACATTGTGGAAATAGATGATATATGCATAATGCAAAAAATAGGCAACCATCTTCAATAGGTTTAAACAAACAATAGTTCGCCCCAGCTACATAGTACCGAACGATGCATTATTGTTATCCTACTAACAAGTGATCAATTACTATAAACAAAAATTATCCTTCTTCCAGGTTTAACAACAAACTACAAACAACCGGTTACCATTAATGCAATGCCACCAAGATGCGCTTCAAGCAAATAAGAGCACTAGTAGTAGGAGTACATCTAGGCAACATAAACAGCAGACGACCAAATCAACACAACATCGCATAGCATTATTGAGCCACAGGTTGCCCAATGCACCGCTACTACCATGTACACCCACTTCTAAGACATCAGCCGATGGTGTTGATATATTTTCCAACAACTCATCGTCCCAATGTGCTCGCCCTTGCTAGGATGAGCGCGTTGAAAAATTTTGTAGTAGCTCATCTTCCCAATGAAAACTACCTGGATGATTCTACAGTGATATATTTTCCAACAACTCATCGTCCCAATGTGCTCGCCTTTGCTAGGACGAGCACGGTGACAAATTTTGTAGTAGCTCATCTTCCCAATGGAAACTACCTGGATGATTCTGTAGTAACACCAATCGATCATGGATAGAATATCAATGTATTAAAAGGTAAATGCATATTAATAGTTGAAGTACCTCGTTCAAATCAGCTAGTGTTGTCTCAATGTGAAGAGTGACTATTATGTTTAGGGCCACAAAAAATAATGACAACACATACGACTTTTAACATGTTTGCTATACCTATCCCACTAGTTCAAAGATTACAACTATATGTGAACATCTAATTGTGCATAATTGTCAATGCAGAGTCACAAACAAGACGCTAAAATAACCAACGAATTATTGATACAAATTTCAATTCAAAAGCCAATGATAATTTTTCCTTCAATGTAAGTCAAACGATCCAGTCGTGTATTACTGTATAGGTTAAGCAAAAACATTGCATACCTTGTATAGGGAACACTTGTAAAAGCGCCTCATGTAGTTCCTGTCGATTCTAGAAACAAGTAGTTTCATCAGTCCAGCACCACATGTACATTGCATCTCAAGCTCCATAACTATTCTTAACATATAGATAAAGCCAACCAAAATGGAATACATGTAAAATATAAGTCCAACAACCGACATAGTCATACGTATAAATTATCAAAATGGCATAGATATAAATATGAGACCACAACCGACATAATTATACGTAGCAAGTACCAAAATGACATAGAGAAATAAAAGGAGTCCACAACCGACGTTGTAACATCCCCAGCCCGTTAAGGCTGAGTTTGCCACTTTTCTTCTTTTACAACAAAAGTTCTTGCAAAGATCTATAAGGTCTATCAGAGTACTTGATTTTAAAGGATACAAAAAAAATGTATAAAACATTATTCAAGAGATTTTATTACAAGCGAAATTAGAAAACATTAAACTTTAGTTGCGGAATATCATATTATTATAATCACTGATATGAAAAGACTTTAAAAATTAATAATTATTCTCATCCCCATTCCGGCCTCCTATTCCAGCGTCCTTTCTACCTGAAAACAAGAAATAAAACTGAATGAGCCCAAAGGGGGCCCAGCAAGTAAAATCCACAACCATAAATAGTTTTGCTCCTTGTTCTCAGTTTTGATAATCGTTTTCGCAAATAAATATACATCCATCCATAATAATAATACATGTATGTACGGTTGTATCTTCCGTAGCATATACGTACTATTACATCATCGCTATAAATCATCTTTATAAATCAACATAGTATATCATCGTTGAAAATCATCATAGTATATCATCATTGAAAATTATCATAGTATATCATCGTTGAAATTCATCATAGTATACCATCATTGAAATCATATTATCGTTTTCTCATATTAGGGCCCATATACACTATTACCCCTGTGTACGAGGGTTGCGGGTCCTTGTGACCATGGCACTGAACTGTGGCCTCAGCCATGCCCGACCGTCAATTAACTCTTTTCTTGGTGCACTCAACGGTCATGTTGATGGAATACCACCTTCTGGCATAGCCTCCTTTAGTGGTTTCGCCTCCATCCGAGTATCGGTACCGAACTCCTCTCATCCTTACTTATCTTGGGGCCAAAAATACTCTCCTCCATACATGTGCCCTCATTTCATAAACATTTAACTCATTTCTTGTACTTCTCTTTGTACTTCTTTTGATGCATCTTAGGGCAACATGTAGGAGGGTTTATCATCATTCTTCTTTCTTATAATCATCATTATTTCTCAACTTTCTTTTCTCAAAATGGAAACATTTTCAAATATAAACTTGTTGTACTTATAAAGCGTTTAAAGAAATAGAAACTTTCTAGATAATTCTTTTAGAAATGCTTCATGCATGCAACATATATCCATGACAGGTAAATAAAATAATCATTTACAGTTTGATACAAGAATAAATAAATAGCATGACATGAAGAAATTTTAGAAGGAGTAGTGAATTTACTTACCTCTAGACTGAAGCTAAAAGTGGTCTGAAGGATCTAGTTGCTCCAATCTGACTAACACTACTAGTATATCTTTCAAACTAATTTCTCAAGTTCGTTCTCTCTCGTGTTCTTTCTTTCTTGCAACGCTTTGTCTCGCTCTTTCTCTCTCTGTTTCGTGTAAACACTTTCAGAAAGAAGAAAGACCGAGTAGAAAACGGAAGAATGAAAAATATGTGGAAGAGAAGGGAGAGGAGTAGTGAAATTTGTGAAGGGTGAGGACTCTATTTATAGGAAACCATCTCCATCTACCAATCTTCATCTACAAACCTTCATCCACTAATCTCCATCTATAAATCTCCATCTACTAGTATTTATCTATAAATCTCCATCTACTAGTATCCATCTATAAATCTCCATCTACTAGTACTTATCTATAAATCTCCACCTACTAGTATCCATCTATAAATCTCAATCTACTAGTACTTATCTATAAATCTCCACCTACTAGTATCCATCTATAAATCTCCATCTACTAGTACTTATCTATAAATCTTCACCTACTAGTATCCATCTATAAATCTCCATCTACTAGTACTTATCTATAAATCTTCACCTACTAGTATCCATCTATAAATCTCCATCTACTAGTATCCATCTATAAATCTCCATCTACTAGTATTCATCTATAATTTTTCTTACCATTTACTATCCTATTATTTCACCAATAACCATTATCTAATTACCACTCTCTGTAATATCATAAATTTCCCCAGAATTAAAATCATAGGCTAAAATGGATATCAAAATAACATCATCATCAAAATAATATGTTTAAATAACTTTGAAAATTTCGGGGCGCTACAGACGTAATTATATATACCAAGTACCAAAACGATAAACATAAGAGTCCACAACTGACATGCCCATACATAGCATGTTCGCAGCACACTTTGCTCACACACATTTTCAAGCACAAGCAAATGTGCTATAATGTCGAGCCATACACAAAAGGCATTGTCCCATGACACATCATATAGCATAAAATAAGAAAAAGTACTGTCGGTAGGCTATCAAAACAAGAATATCACCATAGTTGCATTGCAATACCCAACCCACGTCAGTTCGGCGGGTGGATATTATTCCACATCAACTGCATAATCTGGGCCCTAATGTTTGCCATGATCAAAGCAGCTTTTTCAGAGAAGTCATAGTGGTTGAGGTAATCAGCACCATTGCCAAGATTCACAGGAGGGGCATGTTCAAAGAACATATCATTGCGGTCAACCTGGCGGATGAAGTTGTGCAGTGTGCAACATGCATTGACTACAAGAGGCTGGCGACACATTTTGTACTTGGGCATGTCATTTAGCACATGGAAACGCCTTTTCAGCATTCCAAAGTAGCGTTCAATTACCATACAAAGCAACGAATGACGATAATTGAACAATTCTTTGAACCCTCGAGGGTCACCACAATTTCAAAAATCATGCAAATGATATCTTTCTCTACGATAGGGGGGGAGGTATCCTTTTGCGCATGAGAACCCAAAGTCAACTAAGTAATAGTGACTTGCAAGTAGACATGCCCTTGTGTGAGTAGATATTAGACAACCTTATTTATAAATATTGACATATGGTTGTGGAGAGAAGACACTCACATTCTGGCTGTGTAGGAAATTCATTTTCAGGTCTAGTTATGGCATCTTAGAAGACCCCTGAGTTATTGGCTAGTTTGGTTGTCCCCTCCCACCCGCTATAAACGAACGTGAACATCATGTCGAAGTCACAAGCACACACTACATTTTGGGACACGATTGCCTTTTGCCCTCGAAATGCGTTTTTTTTTCTGGCCGGAACCCAAGCTTGAATATGGCTACCATCAATGTCCCCTACACAGTCCTAACATGCAAAATATTGGGAAACAATTGAATGGTTAGGTAGGTCCCAAATAAATTCAAATACCCACGGACTACCGAAAATATATACATACCTCAAACCAGGAAAAATATTTTGGATTGCCCTGTATTTATGGGTGCACTCCGTCAAGCTGCCTAGGCTTTATAATAGTCTTTCCCAAGTTGCATAATGCCCTAATAACACGTTTGAAATGGCATGAAATTGTCTCAGTGGAGTGCTGGAACCGGTCCGCCGCAACCTTCATCCTTTGACGATGGCCAACTCTATTAGGCACAAGATGGCCAGTGATTCTTCCATACTCAGCGACCGAGTATCTTTCAGGTAGTTTGCACTCAAAATAGCCACTAACGAGATACAAATGTAGCGCCTTGAAGTGAAGTGCCGAAGTGCGCTGGGGTATCCTCTCAACTTCGGCTGCTTCATCATAAGTGTCCTCAATTTCGAGCAGAAACAAGGACATCTCTATGAACCAATCATTGTCATCCACTACATTATGCTCAGCACCGTGGAAAACGAAGTTAGGAGTATATGGATCCATCCTATATAGACAATTGTAAACAAGAAAGATCAAACGACGCACAACAAAGTCATTTTATTTGTGTGTTTGATTCATAGAGATTTTTAAATATACACCCCAATTGACACGGGGGAAATAAAACACTTAATTATGTCAATAATGCCTATTAGAAAACACGGACTTTGACATAAATATTTTAACTTCTTTACATTGACTCCATAATTTTTAAAGATCCTATAGTGTCATATATCAATTTCTATAGATGGTAATGACATACACCTAATAAATTATTAATATTAGTATGTGCAGCATAACGCTAACACTATGACAAAATTCATTAACTATTATATGGCAACTTGTAAAGTGAAGGGATATAGAGAAACGCTATGCACAGACCTCTATCAAAGTCCGTTTGTTGGCAACTCACCATGTAAGGGGTTTACTAGTGATCAAATTATCTAGCAACAAAGGAGTTTTTGCTCCAACCTTTGACTGTCTATGCTTCTTTAACATTATAAGTAAAAAATATGACTTCTTTTCTTGTAATTCGGACTGAATATCTATTTCCGTGGCAAGACATGATGACGACATATTGTGTTTAATATAAAAACATGTTGTCAATCATATCATTACACATAGGAGGGCGTTTTTTTGAAAAAAAAAAAAAAAAAAAAAACCTAGATTAGTCATCATTTCCCACCATACATGAGACCTAAATAGTTACATTTTTACTATGAACTTAGATAATAACTCAATATAATGAGCCCATTTTTATAATTGGATTTACATTATCTGGAAGTAGAAAGTTGGCTATCAATTTATGATATTACAATATCATGTCAATATAATCGATTGCTATAATCTCATAATTAACTACTCCTAACTGTCACTCCCTTGACTTTATCTATATAGTAGAGTAATGTTATATATCATATTTTTATTTTATAATGTTGATGCAACCGGCCTAACTAACCTTTGATTTTTTTTTATTTTTTTAATTTTCTTTTTCAACAAGGATTGGTTTGGAGTACTGTCAATCTGTCATATCAATATTGTGGAATAATTATAGAATAAAAAACAAATTAGGTATATAGTATTACTCAATATAGTAAGTGCATGGGTGGAACTAAAGCTTGGCTACCTTTCAAAATTTTAATAATATTTTCAAAATTATAGATTTTTATCGAATAAACCTTTTAAAATTATGTTTCACCCCCCTAAAAGCTTTTTGTTTTAATTCCCCCCTTGCTAATATTCTAGTTCCGCCTTTAGGAAGTAATCATGTTTTAATAAAGGAGATTTGGGTATTTAAGCCATTAATTCACCAAACCTGTTAAATCAATTATAATTGTCCTCACTTGAACAAAAGATAAAGTTTTAAAAGTAATGTAACTATTCATATTCATTTTACACTAGTTGATATGAGGTGTTTTAAGTGATTGAAATGAAAGTCATATAAAATACGACAAATTAGCTGATATAAAATGAATGTGAGAAGCAATAATTTTTTTTTTAATTTTTTTAGATGAGTTTGGGAACCAAAACAACAAATAGAAACATAAGCATATATAACTAAGAGAAAAGATACACATCTTGTCAAAACAAGGCCACAAAAAGTCTACCAGATCTTTACCACTGCCTAGTTGGAGGAGGAACATTATTCGAGATTTAAATGTTTGTACTTCATTCTTATAAATTTATCACGAAAATTTCTGTCCATATTTATGGGTTCAACAATAGTAGGTGGTGATTGCCTCATTAAATAACTCCAGAGAAAAGTTGAAAAAAAAAAAAAATTGATTGCGTCAAAGCTACTCGTAGGGTACTTCCTTTTGCTAGCAAACATCATATGGATCAACATTTTGAAATAACTTATTCACCAGTTACAAAATTTTTAGAACCATTTCTTTTTTTAAAGCTGTTATACTCTGTTCGTATAGTTTATAGTAATGGACACATGTGTAATAGGTATTATAATATAGAAATGGTCAAATGGGAAGTTGCTCCCTTCTAATGTCTTCCTTTTTTTTTCTTTTTTTTTTTTAAAAAAAGATATATATATGCATAGGCATGGACATCAAGGAGGGGGGGGGAGGTCTACAATGACAGTTGCACAGACAAGTAAGGGGTTCAAAGAACATACACAATTCCTAAACCCTAAATACACCATAAACGGAATTTAGCATACCATAAAGGCAAATAGACGTTTCAAAATAATCTAAGTTACATATTCAAATACATAAGGGAGTCATAAAACCGAAGAGAAAATTTGTCAAAGTTGCACCCATAAGGTGATAGTGACTCATTGTTATGGTATATTACATGCCAAACCTAAACACCCCTTACAAAAAAAATATTAGTAGCAAATAACATAAAGGCCTCTTAGCCATACAACATAATAGAGAAAACTATGAGCATTTGGAACGCTCCAACCTGCATCAATGCAGTGAACATCAGGCAAAAAACTAATAAGACCAGCAATGATTTAGTGAAATTGCTACAATGAGGCTACCCATGCCTTCTTCCTACCTGGAGCCATAACTATAAAGCCATCCCGAGTGCTCTCATCCTTAAAAAGGTTAAAGGCCTTTAGGTACCTCTCGTCATCCAAATCAAAGGGCAACTTCATCCAATAACCCTAGAGCCCTACTCATGCTATTAGAAAAGGACACACCACTACTTGCACCATCCCCACTAGCTTCTCCTCTACTACTCATTCTCTGCTGGTCTTGAAGCAAAATCTCCTTCCTTAGACGGGACAAGTCACGAAACTCTTTTAGGGCATCACTTCTAAGGGAGTCCATTGAAGAAGATGACTCATTTCCCTTCCCTTTCCTCTTGTTGTCTGAGTTGGGACCCGAGCTATCCACATGACGCTTGCCACATCCATTTCCCCCAATTACTACACCCTAATTAGGGCCACCATCATGACCCTCCTGAAATACTATACCCCTACTAGTGGGAGCAACATTGTCGCCCCCATTACTAAAACCACCCTTTGAACCCTCAACATTCTCTCTACCATTACCAAGACCTGCATTCGCTCTAGTACTAACATGCATCCCAAACCTCAACAATGCATCATTCAACTCATCCTCTTCATCACTATCTGGTGGGGTCCTAGCAAAAGAATGCCAAAGCACCCTTGTGGCTGTTGACCCATTGAAAATAAGACCTAATAGTTCGTAGTTCGGGCAACCCTTCCTTCGAAAATGCCCAGCCTTCTTGTTGATCTAAGACAGACACCAAAAAAAAAAAAAATTATAAAGAAAATACACAGTGTGTGTTGCCTAAAGACTCAACGACAGAAAGGAAAAATGCTAGATGGGTTGTGCAAATGTTACCCTAAGAAATTGCTGCCACTGAGTTTTTGTCCCGCGGATAGTGTTTGCCATTGGGTCCCAACCAAACCCAATTCTATGATAGAGGAGGTCAAAAAACTGATGGTGGTTCATCCTTAGACGCGAAAATTTTGTCTGACACTGGGTGGCAGTTTAGGTCTGACCAGTCATTTTGGACAATTTGGAAGCAATAGGGGACCACATGTTTACGTTCACTGACCCATTCACTATTCGCCCATTGTTAACGAGCTCAACCAAAATTTTAACAAAAATGTGTTCAAACTCAGGAGACCAAATGGATGCATCATCACCTTCAATGGGTTCCATCTATGTATATGTATGTTTATCCAACTCAATTACCATATACCAATAAGGGAGCAAACAAATCCAAAAAGGAAACAAAAGCGTACACATAATGGTCACACATCCAACAAGGAAAACATACTGACCTTACGCCTCTTGCAGAATACGGGTGAATCTAGGTCGCAGGATTGTTTGCTGCTCCTTGTCCAATAAGCCTACACAAAATGGCCACATAGATATAAGTGAGAATGAAGGGGATGGAAGAACCGCTACGCAATTCTTTAGACCAATATCTTTGATGTTGGGCTAGGGTTTGCGTCAGAGGAAGATTTATTTTGAATTTGGCTTATACACACGGTGAGAACTGTTCATCTATCAACTCAGAGATGTACTAAGGTTGAAGACTGATGTGGGTATTGATGAGTTGTGTAGATGCGCGGGGCTCGGGGTTGAAGAGCGCTAACGAATACGGCCTGATTGGGAGGATACAACCTACTGGAGAAGATGGAGAAGACGGGCAAAGCAGAATTGTCGTTTGAGTTTTCTCACGCACAGTGAAGGCGTTTAAGCATGGAAGACACGTGTTATTAGATTTGGTTAGGGCCGTTAATCAGGAAACCTGATGTGAAGGAGAAGTTGGGCTTATGGTGGACTAGTATACCACTGGATTTCCACTTAATCATGTAAACCACAAATCAACGGTCGAGATTAGTACACGATGCCACCTAGAGCTCATCGAATGGTTAGATTTGCCTACATGAATAGGGTTATTTGTTTTGAAAAAAATCTTGGGCGATTGAAGAGTACTTTCAAAAACTGGCTAAGGCATGGGGAATCAGTTTGATTTTGAAAACTCACTAATTTGAGAATTTGCTAACGTGTAGCACACTCCCAGAACACCTATTCACCTGGATCAATCCTGAACATTGAGATCATTGACAATCGTATTTGCGGATGAGGTGGCAGCAGTTGAATTGGCACAACTTAAAGTGCACAGTAGGGGTATGATGCACGTGATTTAAACCAAAACCCATCTCCATCTTAATCCCACGGTCTAGATGAGTGGATGCAAATCAAATGGTCCTTAGGCATGGTCTTTATGGGGAAATGGCCCTTGCGTTTCGCGAGGTCACTTTACCGCTGCATAAAGGGGCACAGTAAATGCATGTGGTAAAGTAGCCGTTTAGGAATCTTGATAGGCATGCCATCTCTGACTTGTACCACCTTCTAGCAGCATATGACCCAATTGCGTGGAGGCTCAACGGTTCCCTATATAATGTGTAATGGCCACGTGTTGACGTCATGGTAAGAGTAATGTAAATAGAAGGTCATGATTTGTCCAGCAAAGATCTAATCTCTATGTGTGATGGTTGGGCGCACCTGTTCGACACACTAAATCAAACCCACATCTGATATCCAATCCACATCTACGACTTCCTATGTACTAACAGCAAAACAATCTAACGCAGGACAGGTGGGTGCATTAAGTTGCCACCTAAGTTGGTAGCAGTTGGACCATTACTCCGCATGGGTCTCGGCCAACGTGCGGGCTGTCCGTTGGGGTCAATGATAATTATTTTGGCTGTTGAGTTTTGGAGACCGAGACATGGAATTTGGGCCAGCATGGATTTTTTAGGGCTTCACTCTGAGTCCAAATGTTTTCTTTGGGTTTCGGAATAAACAGGCCAAACAATAAACTCACATGGGTTTTAACAAAAAGCCCAAAACAAAAACAAATTTGGCCCATCCAAACAAGGCCCTAACATTTCCTTTTTTAAAATATATTTTTTTGTTTGAAAAAGTGTTATGATATAACATAAAAGTGAAAATAGCTTTGACTGTTTTGAATTTTAGGTTGTTTGTTAATATTTATGTTTTAAAATGAAAAAAAAAAAAGAAACAAAAGGAAGAATGAAAAAATGTTATCAAACAAAGCTATCTTAAACATTTATCTTAGAAGAAAGAACACTTCGCTTAAATTTTGATTAACTGATTAATGAAACTGGGTGGACCAATTAATTTTGAGCAAAGAACATGTTTGATTAATTAATTGAGGATCATGTCAATGAGAGAACCTTTATTTTAAAAAATACATGATATTCTTCAATTTGTAATATTTCATTTTATTTTATTCTCAAATGACTGTTAAAAACTCTGATGAATTTAATTTATCTTTAAAAGTTAAATCTTCTTTAAAAAAAAAATTAAGATGTCGTGAAGAGTATTTAACATTCATTAAATAATGCTTTATTTTATTTAAAAAAAATAAAAAAAAAATTATAAAGTTTCAGGCATTTATTTATTTATTTTTTTTAGAAAAAAAAATACATCTTTGCAATATGCTTTTTAATTTTTTTATTTAAAAGAAGGAATATTTAGGGAATTTTTCTGACCCCAATTGAAAGAACTTAGAAAATTCAACACTCCCAATTAAATTTTTTTAAACTTTTGAGGATACTTTCAAAGTTTTATGTTCTAGTACTTCGCATGCTTTATAATGAAGTTTCAAACGGTAATCATTTAAACAATGCTGAGCTTTCTTGATCATGATTAACAACCCACAATAATGAAAGAAAGTTCCTAATCAGTTGTGCAAAATTTGGTACAATCTGATACCAATATTTTAGAAGGAAAGAACTTCTCCATTACTGTTGCTAAATTGGCTTAACTGGTACATCCATGCAGCATTTGGATTGAAAAGAATCCCAGAGAGCATGTCTTGAAATAATGATGATGCGGAAATAAGAGCGGAAGCAATATAAAAAATAACACAAAAAATTTATGAGTGGATGACAATATTGTATATAAATGCATTGTTGCTGATGTCAGAAGCAGGGTAATTTCATTCAAGAATATCAAGGATTCTTTATTGAGCAGAAAATTTGTATGCAGCTTCTGCTGCTTGTGCTTTGTATTAAGTTGCTGTTTGAATAAACTTCTTTACTCATTAGAGGAAAAAAAGAAAAAACTTAAACCTGATATTATAAAGATATCAAGCATCCCATCTTTGATATACACAACCTGAAGGTGACATGAACCATAAGACTTATTAGTTGGAAAACCATGTACTCTTTATCTAGCTGTAATGGTTTTCCTGTAAGCAAACTATATGGACAAAATAATCATTAGGAAGGGTTCAACTGCCTGAATATTTTCTGCTCAAGGAAGGAGATGTGCTAAAAACTTCCTGACCAAGCTCTGTTATCTTGTTAATTAGAAGCATTTGCTCTGTCTCAAGCTGTACCATGTACTCTTCTTGCATACCCTCGAGGCTTTCTATGTCACTCAGAGCTATTGAGAGTCCATCAAGATTGCCCTCCTCGATTAAAGATTGAAACTTGTTCATTGTTTGTTTCATCTGATCAGACATATTTTAAACAATATATGTTAGCATAAAGGACACAGATGCATGGTGATGAATAGACCAAAAAAAAAAAAATCATCTTATGATATTGGTTTAGATCAGGTAAGTTCATAGGAGAAAAATAGTTCATGATTTCAAACTATGTCGGAACTTTATGTGTATTCAAGTTAACTTGATTCGGAGCTCATCTGATCACGAAGCATGCTAGAAAGTGAAATCAATGGCACAGGAAGAACAAGAAGAGCAAAACAAAATAATCACCTGGCTAGAGATTTGGTGTGCTCTAGTTAAGGACGGTTCAGAATCTAAACTAGCTTTCTTCTGTATTTCTGGAACTTTTCTTGTAACTTGAATATGAATCTCTCCCCTTTTCACCCCTTGGAGAGGTATCCACTTGTCAGACATCTGATTGGGAGCCAATCTCTGATATTCTACAACACAATCCCCTATATTTGATGTGGGCAGTAAAGCATTGTGGTCTTTAACGTGCAAAACCAGTTGGCTGCCATCATCAGGGAACTCCAAGGTCTGATTCCATTGGGGATTCAGAGTTTTATACATAACCTGTAAGGCAGGTCATGGCACAACAGATCAGGGATCAGATGGTGTAAGCTCACCAAAAGATTACAAGCAAGTGCATAAAGCTACATACTTGTATGCTAAATGGTTGACATAAAATTACAAAACTCCCCTTTGTAAGGAATAAATCAATGGAACATATCATAAAGAAAGAAAACCCTCCTTCCACAAATGTGCACTAAACTATTTCGGAAACTTGATCTTGAAACTATTAAGATTATGGTTTTTTCAAACCTTTGTTCTTTTCTTCAAGTTTCCATATTGTACTCTGACATAGGGATCACTTGTCCCTCTGAGATCAGCTGCAACAAGTTCTTTTGCTTCAATGAGAACAAGTTCAATCCAGCCACTACCTGAACCTGTGGTTGAACCCTGAGAATACAAGAGCAAGAAATTAGAAGAGGAAATAAGCATATAAGACTGACATTTTCAGTCTGAATAAAGAAATTAGGGGTGACATTATCTAGAAAAATTGGCAGCTAATCTTCAGTTGTAAAAAGAAAGTTCTGACCAAGCAACTCAGAACCAACCTAAATTCAATGCCTGTGGGAAGACATAGCACCAAAAGTTTCTGGAAATTTTGCATACGGGCCAGTAATCTACATGTTTTCACAAGTCACCCCCAAGATAAATAACAACTGGCTCCCTCAAAACCTTTTAAATTCTTAGAACACCCTTACTAGTATACCCCCCCAAATTGTATGCCAAGTATGATATACATACTATGTACATAAAGAAATGAAAAAACATAGATATTTTGAATCAAGCAGATTTTATTTTTTACTACAACCAGTTATATTATATGGAAAGAAATACTATTTTATAATGAATAAGCATACACGATATATATTTTTTGGTGAAGCAATATATCATATGGCTCAATATATTAGTTCTATAAGAACTTTACTATAGAAATAATTATCTTGCAGGTTTAAGATATCTTTTCTCTTCCTAAATGTAGACTGATGAGATTTAACTCCCCAAGGACAGAAAACAAAAGTTTTTTACTCCACCACTGCCCATAAGCATACTGAATTCTTCATAAAGAATTTGGATCATCCCAAAACTTTTCACATTCTCAGTAGGTATTTCTTTTCTGTATCTTTGTATCAAATCAATTAGAAAGATCAATCTTTTCATTCTAGTAAAAATATACCCTTGATCCTTCATAGTCATCAACTCTGACTGCTTCTATTTGAAGCCTTAGCTCTCCTGAGTTCACTTGTTCAAGGGGGACCCATACATCCCTGGCTGATCCTTCCACCAGTCCTTCCAAATTTACTCGTGCAGAACCGATGTTGTCATCTCCGAAGGTTTCTTCATTGAAGCATTTTATTTTAAGATATTCACCACCTACTATCTCATCGAATTCAAACTTCTGATTCCAGATAGGAGTTATGGTATGAGCGGTCCTTGTCCTCTGGAGAGCCTGAAAAGTTCATAGACATTATATGGTGTCACCATAAGTAATGCTTGAATTTTCACAATTCTTAAAGACCCTAGTTCATATACCTCATGATGTTATGAAGAAAAAGAGAACCCACCTTTCCATACTGCAATTTAACATATAGGTCAGATTTTCCAGATTTGTCTTTTACAATAAGATCTTTCCCTTCCACAACAGTAATACTAATTTTCCTCCCAGTTCTTGGCAGGACATTTGATGACCCATATGATGATTGACGTGAGCTAAAATGATAGCTGTTGAAGGTGTGTGAACCATCCGAGAATTGCCACTCTTTTAATACAAGCTTCACTGTCAACTGCAAAAGTTATTCAAATGAGGAAAGGAGAGAAAAAAAGGAACTCATTTCAAAGAAGCAAATTTCAGTCAAGCGACCTATGTCAATTAATTAGCATCAATTCATACCATCAATTAATTAGCATCAATTCATACCATCTTTACGAAAGATATTGAAAAAAAGAAAAAGAGACATAAATACCAGTTTAAATGAGTAAAGAAGGCCTGTTCATTGTTCAAGGTTTAGTTGAACTTAGTATTGGAAATATGAAATGTGAATGCAGGAGAAGTTTATACAACTGGTACATAATGTGAAAAAAACAAGCAAACTAAAAGCCCTGTGGTTCATACTATTAAATCTAGTCATCACAAGAAAGTGCATTCGACTACTACTGAGAAATTAGAATTAAATAACAATCATTCATTGAAAGTGCTTCACCCCTGCACTTGATTGAATTAGTGACAACTTCAATTTGTCTCTCCATATTATGATTCTGCAGAGTAAAGTTATTTATGTCCCCCCAAAAAAGAATTGATAAAATAAGTCTCTTGAAATATTTTTCATGAAAATCAAGCTTCTGTAGCCAATTTCAATTTTGAGATGACAAGTACATCAAGTTGTTGCAAAACTAATTTGTTATTTTTAAAACTAAAAATGCTAATGTGGAAAGAAGACTAAAAATACAACCATCACAAGTATAGAAATACAACCATCACAAGTATAGGGAGAGAAATTAATTTTCATGAAATTTATTTATGTTATACCTCCCCCAAATGGACCTCCTCAAATGGAATAACCATTTCAACTTCTTCCCCGCAGAACGCCTTCTTGGCTATTACACCAGAGTCAGGTCCTATTGCCCAAAATGTCGTGGAATCATCTCCTACATACTTCATCTGCTCATAGGACACAAGAATTTGACTTAGTTGACAGAAGTAATTGATATGCTGAGTACCTATTCAGCGAGTAAATAAGGGGTTGTATGGATGAACGGTATTTATGGACTACCAGTTGATAACATGTTTGTTTCATTCTTCAATTTGTGAAACAAGCATAATCGGTGATTACCAGCTATAAACATTAAACCAAACCTAGCATTTATTGAAGTCAAGCTACTTCGTGATCTTTTAAGATATTATGGCCATTTCCTTGATTTTTTGCTACTGTCGCAAGCATGTCAAAATGCATTTTCAAGTGCAGAAACCAACTAAATCATTAAATTGGATAGTAATGGCCCATGGATTTATAATTTTGAGACAATATTAGCATCAAGTATAATAGTACCTTAATTTCACAACTTGCTAGATAGTCATACTTGACATTGCTTGGTGTAGACTCATAAAGATGGAATCGTATAGTTCCTGACTCTTCATGTAAAACCATATTGAATGTTGAATTCCATGTGGGACTTGAACCTGATCTCAGAGCTGTCCTCCTAGTTAACTCTTCAAGTTCAACTTCCACAAATGTCTGAAGATCTTTAACAACAGGCTGCTCGTCTGAAGTACCATTTGTAAAAGAACTCTGCTGCTTTCTGGATGAGTTTCCTCTCAGGCAACTCCTAGAAAGTTTACTTGCAGAAATGACCGACACATATATAATACCACCAACAGTCGTCTTCCTTAGCTCTACAGATGGCAAAGAGTAACAGCGGCGGCGAGGTTCAACCATTGTCTTAACTAAGGTCTCATTGAAAAGTTTAACCTGGAAGAGAAATACATAATATTAGAATAAACTGTTACATTTCTGCCAAATTATAGCTAGATGTATCATTAGGGCCAGCTAAATTTGCTAAAATATCATTAGAGGCTATATTTTTCAGGAAGTAAGTTAGGAAAAAAGAGCACTTCAATAATTTCAGGCGAGGATTGTACCATGTCATGATAAAGGAGATATCGTGACAATATTAAAGAAAAACATGACATAAGTATGTATTGTATAACCAGCCTCATTTCCAGAAAACTGGTCATTAAAAGTAGAGAGCATTCTCCACCATGACAATTTCTAAACTTAATTTCACAAAAATATCAGCAGTTGTGCTCCAAACATTCAATAACTTGATCTTTCCAGAAAGATTTCTTGGAATAATAGAAAAGTCTGATATTAAATGCACCTTACTACTATCAATATTGCAGAATCTGCAGCAAAACAACTCAATAAAGTATTCAAAGAGGCAAATAACAGATCAAGATGAACTGAAGCCAGCTCAACATAAAGTAATGCACTCTAAATTAGTTCTTTATGTACTTGAATATGATCACTTAAGAAACCCACCAACCAAGAAGAAACACCAGGCAATTCTGTGGCAGGTAATGATTGGCTTCCACCACTTCCAAAGGCAACTCCAATTCTCACTTCAGGAATTGACACAAATGAATACAAAATATCCTTCCCATCCAGAACTGGCATCAAGAGAAGCTGTAAAATGTAATCCAGTGAATGAATAATAAAAAAAAAAACAACACTGAAACTACTTAAGTGAACAAAGAAAAAAGAAAGCTACTTTACATACATCACCCTTGATATGAAGGCTATTTATAACAATCCGTGCAGTCCCCATAAATGGCTTGGCCAGCTTAGCGAGCAACAAAATACTCATATCAGCTGTGTCCCAGTCAAAGCCCAATCGCATGATTCGCTGTCAACACAAAGATGATTTATTAAGATCCCAGGAATTTCGTAACTAAATTTCATTGCTTGGAAGACAAACCATTGAGAGAGTATAGTTATCATTGAGGTTAAACAGGTTTTAGATTCAGTTCTTACCCCAAAGAGAATTAAAAAAAAAAAAAAAAGAAAAAAAAAAAAAAAGAAGAGAAGGAAACTTTGCCAAAGTGTGGGATACACATAAAATTTCAAAAGTAAAATCGAAACCAAACCTGATCACCTGAACTTGACCAGCAAGTCCCATGAAGACCCAAGCTTGGTGGGCTCGAACCCAGTGAAAACTCCAGCAATTCAATTTTTTCCTACATTAGGGATAGCTTTTCTTCAGTACAAAGGTAGTACATAGTTATCATCAGTTCAAGGATATGAATTACTAATGAAATAAAAAAAGTAGATCACTTACTATAAGCCTTGATTTTCGATGCTTTAACCGTTTCTGCAGAAAAGAAGTTTTTCTATTACAGTTTATCATTACAAAACATAAATATATGCTCAGAGAAAAAGATGCAATCTAGAATATCTAAATGCAAATCGATCTACTATAGAAACTAAGAAAGGCACTATATATCTGGCATCAATTCAAACTACTAACATCAAACTTTTATGGAACGGAAGCAGTTTCTAAATTATGGACATGCTGATACAATTGCTTAGTCAATAACAAGTTGAGAAGTAAGCTAAAATACTTAGCAAACTTAATTAAAAATTCATGAAACATGCACGTACTTCCAAGAAATGAAACATTGAGAAGAAGGATCTTACATTTTCTGTTTTGAGTGAAAAAAACAAAAGTGGATCTAAAGTATAATGAAGGACAGGATCTCACCTCAACAATGGATCTGAACCTTATTGAAAGCTTTGGGTTCA
Organism: Corylus avellana; assembly: GCF_901000735.1. Classification (NCBI taxonomy): domain Eukaryota; kingdom Viridiplantae; phylum Streptophyta; class Magnoliopsida; order Fagales; family Betulaceae; genus Corylus; species Corylus avellana. The sequence goes on from NC_081546.1 coordinate 19,108,562, forward strand.
TGTAGTTAGGCCATACTTCCATCAATAGCTTATTCAGCCATTCACAGGGCTCCAGTGGTGTTATTGGCTACATAAAAACAAACGGATGAAAGTTAACTTCATAAATCTCAAAGACTCAACGGGCATAGAAGATAAAATGAAGCAAGATAAGTGAAGGTACTGCTGTGTTCCGTATGATTCGCTTCCATTTTTTATTCAAGTCTTCGACAAGTATTCGTCGTTGATAATTCCCATACTGCAGACATGAAAGTGATGTCTGATGTTATCACTATGTACAAGTTCAATACCCATTATCCATAAAACCACAAGTTCATTATATAAGTGAAAACTGAAAGAATGACTAAACCTTTGAGAGAAATATAGAGCTCTTTCAAACAGATTAAACATTAGAAACATAATTCTGTTAAGCAGAAACTTAAATTTGGATCAAAACCAAAGGGTACAAAATAATCACAAAAGCCCATGAAATCCTTGGTTTGTGTTCCGGCATATCTTTTGTACAAATATAGCAACACACAGGTTTATAACAAAACTTAGGATTTTTTTAATAGGTAAACACAGCCCACACACCCATACAAGATTGAATTCATGACTTCACCTTCCACTCCTTATTTTAAAGGGGAGAAAAAAAATTGACCACATAATAACATACAGCAATCATAAAGAAAAAGGAAAATAACAAACCAATCAACCTTTTCTATATATATATATAGAAAAGGTTGATTGGTGCATATATATATATATATATATATTTTTTTTTCATTATTATTTTGGATTGATAAGTTACATACGCACCCAATGGGTCTTGAAAGCCATGACCTTACCCTCCATTGTCCAGATCATTCTTACAGGAGGAGGAAGTGCCATTTGAATAGAGCTAAGTGGCCAGTCAACTTTTTCTATATGATATGAGCAAACATCTAAACATGCTCCCCCATTCCCCCATTTTTATCAGAACTGCAATTTTCTGTGCCACTAAAACAAATTGCTAAATGCCGCTATTACAACTGAATTATAAGTCTCATTGTGTGAGATAATGCTCCTTTCTACAATGAACCAAGTATTGAAGCTATTTCAATTACATTCAAAACATGGGTTTGCAAATCCATTAAAGAAATGGAATTTCACTGACCAGAGCTACAAGTTAATTGTATCACCAAAGTTGGTGGGGTGGGATTGGGATAAGTCCTATATTTGAATATCGTCAAGCTAAAACCTTCCCCCAAAAGAAAAAAAAAGAAAAAGATCAACTTAGTGACAAATTTATATGTACAAAGATAACAATAAATAGAGATATATCAGTACATGATTACCCAATTGCTTGCATTTATCTTTCATGGGCAATCTAGTTATTGGATAGACTTCTGCAATAATATATACCAGATAGCTTTCTTTTACAGATAACTTATTGCTTAATTTAACCTCCCATCCTTTGTTATGTGCATTTTTAAGGTTTTTAAATAAGAGGAAAAATACTGTAGATGTTCTTGAAATTCAACCTTTCATCAAATCACTCCCTAGGGTTTAAAATTGACCCAATCACTCTTAAGATATGCTCTTTTATCAAACGTTATCTCTGTACACATGTTGTCAGGGTTTTTGACAGAAATTGTGACATGTAGGCCTAAGAACACGTCAGACGCAGTAAATTAGCTCCACATGCACAAAAAAGTTACTTCAGCTTGATACTTGATAAACGAAAAATGGAAAACAGAAAATGGGACAAAAAGGGGAAAAAAAAGGAGGGGGAGGGAGGTGGGCGGGTGGTCCCCCCACCCGCTAATAAAGCAATAGACAAAGCTAATAATGAACTCAGGAGGAACTCATAATCATGAATTGCAGCAGAACTGGACTCTTACTCAAAATAAAGTACACTGAGAAAGAAAGTACAGCGGATAATTGAGTTCGCTTAGACTCAGTCAGAGAGAACAGATGAGGTACCCCCTTACTATTTTTATTTCATTTAATAACCCCACTCAACATAATTTATATACAAAGAAACAAAACAAGTGGAAAGAAAGTAGTCAAACCAAATATATGTATATGTAGTATGTACCCATATGTATATTTATTTATAAGGAATTAGGATTAAAGGAGCTATGAACAACCATAAGAAGAACTCAATTTTATTAATCTCATAAAGATATGCGAAAGTTTATTGCAGCAGAATGCTCAGAATAGTGCAGAACAAAGTAAAAATTAGTATTAAACAGAGCCACATAGAAGAGAATTGAAACAAAGGGGCCAAATTCACAAAAACTGTTTGGAAAGAAAAGAAATATGATAAGAGACTTGAAAAAGCACCAAATTCAATAAACAAAACAATCTGTTCAAACTGGATATATGGCCACTGATCAGACAATTCCCTCCCCCATATTTATTAGTCTGCAATAATTACGTAACACAAGCATAACCTTAGAAGCAATTAACCTTAATTAAACCCAACAAAGAAAATAAATAAATAAAATTTTGGAAAATATAAAAAATAAAGAAGGAAATGAACACTACAAGGAGCTTGTACCTGTGTGGCTGCCCAGACAGCAACAGCGAGTGGAACCCAATTGGAGAAAGAGAAAACCCATCTCTCAATAGCCCAAGAAAGCAATATCAGAGGGAACAAGAATGGAAGAAGAGGCTTCTCTGCTATAAGATGGTTGAGAAACTCCACAGCCTCATCAAAACTGAAAGCTCTCCTTTTTCTCCTACCCATTTGAGCCAACACCCAGAGGATGACAACTCTCTAATACCAGCTTCCTATATATAGCTGAAAACTTTATTCCTTATGCAAAACATACACCCATATCATACACATCAAAGTCAGTGGTCAAAATCATTATCCCCCCTGAAAATTAAAGCACTTTTTTATTTCCGGGAAAGTGGAAGAAGATATTTTTTGTCCGTTGAAGAAGCCGAAACGGTGACAGAAGCTGACAGAGAAGAAAGGGGAACAGTCTCCGTCTAGATTAGTTATCAATCATCAATAGAACAAAAGAAAACGAAAAGTCTAAGAAGTCAGCGTAGTTAAACCCAGAAGATTAACAACTCTGATAATTGTTAATGACGGTTTAGTTGTCCGTATAATTGCTGTTTATAAACGTGAGGAGAGGATACAAGTGCTTGCCGCTTGGGACACATAATTGATTATTAATTTATTGGTTTGGACTTTGGAGCCACCATTTGTTGGTACGTGGAGTCGCTTCTCCATCCATTTAATAGTTATTGAGGGTTGAATTCTTTTTTAAATGTATTATTTGAATGAAGAATAATTTTTTTTTTTTTTTTTTGAAAAGGAATGAGAAATAATTTAAATATTCAGGATTTAATTGTATAATAATATTATATATATTTTTATTAATATGTCCACTATTTACTTGACCAAGCCAAGTTAAAAAAAAAAAGGGAAACTACCTTTTGTGTGCATAAATTATAACGTCTTAGCACTTTTTTTTTAATGAATTGTCAATTATATTACTTTGCACCCATGAATTATTATTTTGTGTTCAAAACTTCTTCTGTCAGTCAAAGTCGTTAACTCAGACGGTTAAAGTGACAATGCGTTGTAATTCATGGGGGCAAAGTGACAATGCATTATAGTTTATGGGACAAAGTGACGCAAAGTGACGGGTTGATCGTCTGAGTTAACGGCTTTGACTGACGGAATAAGGTTTTGGACACAAAATGATAATTTTCTGGAGACAAAGTAGTAGAGTTGACAATTCATAAGAGAAAAGTGCTAAATCATTATAATTCATGACGACATAATGTAGTTTCCCCTATATATATATATATATATATATATATATATATATGGGTATGGGCAATCATGGAACTAGAATTTTTAGATGTAAGGGGACGGAATTAAAAAAATAAATTAATTGAGGAGTAATAATTTGATTTTACAAGAAATATGGAAGTATTTTGTTAAAAAAAAAATTTGGAAACATTTTGGGGATTGAGGGGTTGAACTAGTTTCGCCGGTGTCTAGGCCAGAAGAGGCAAGCTCCGGTCACTAGCCTTGATCGGTCGGCAGACCCACTACAGGTAAAAGCTAGACTGAGGCGTAGAAAATAACTCCCAACTACTTCATCTTAACTATTTCATTGTTTTTGGTGGGAAATCAGCCTACGTCCATAGCCTATTAGTGAGCACACAATCCTACTTGATACCTGATTAAGGTCACAACCTAACAACCGGAGAAAAAAAAAAAAAAAAAAAAAATTCGATGTCACATCATGTTTAGTAATTTTAGGTAACTTATTTGTGTCATACTAAAAATAATATGACTATTAAAATTATTATTAGGCTTTTGATTGATTATTATTGAATTTTGATTAAAGGATAATTTTAATAGTCACATCATTCTTAGTAAGATACAAGTAAGTCACCTAAAATTACTTCATCATGTTCGACCAATCTTCACCATACGTACCGCTCAATGCAGACACTAAAGAATTGTTTATACACTAAACAGTTACTTATATACGCTTATGATCGGCCATGGTCGTACCCTTTCAACAAGCAATACTCGGCCACCGACACGCCTTGCTAGGAGACACAATTTGACACCATATATGCCCTATCACTAGACAACACCTCGTGGGAACCATGTGTTGTTTGCAAGTTCTTTATTATTTTAGGTGACACCTCTCTTAATTTTTTACTTAGAAAAATATTCACAAATTTTTTACCATCGGGTTATTTTTACGGAGACTTTGGACAAGTCTATGATCTCTCTATCTTCCAAGTCTTCGTCGTAAAAAGTTGACCACGAGATCTACCGTATCATCACTTGTTTCATATAAAAAAAAAAAAAAAAAAAAAAAAAAAAAAAGGTTTGTCGCGGAACCCCATCACGTGATTAACGGAGACATCTATTACTCATATGCGGATCCTCGAGAATATCCAGCGGTCAGGAATAGAGCATGTGGTTCCCGTCCACGTGTCGCAGCGGTGCACCACGAGGATCTGTGACCGTCAAAAATGGTTGACCAGTTGGTCGTACTCGTCTAGAATCCTACTTGCCTCTTAGCGGTGTTATGATTGGGTCGTGAGCTCACTCGTGGAAGAGCGCGTGGATGTATCGGGGGTGAAGTAATGGTGGGCGCGAGATGATGGAGGAAAAAAGACCGTACGGCGTACGCACAGTGTGAAACCTTGGATCTAGATTTCGTGTCTTTCCGTTTGACAACAAGTTTTTTAGGGTTTAAGGTAGTTCAAATCTCTAGGGGAAACTGAGGTCTGGTATGTGTTCTTTTTTGTGCCCTGTTTCAAAGCACGATGATGATCAAGCCCAAGTTGTTAGACCAATTTAATAAATTTTTTTATAACAAAATTCTCTATTTGATCAACACACACACACACACACATATATAATTGAACTTAAAAATCAAATCAAAACAACAGCAAATTAAAGAGAATGAAAAAGAAGCATGGACCACGAAAAGAGGACTTAGAAAGGAATACGGAAAGAAGAATATTTAACAATCAAGGATGAGAAAAAGTTGACAATGACAATTGACCAAGAGAGGGGTGCGGAATTCGGATGCCTCAAGCAGCCTTTAAGTCAGGGTTGCAAAGCCCACCCACCTAAAACACGTAAGCCCCCGGCACCCTTAAAAGCGAAATTGAAAATATCTAGATGGTCATGTTTTCACATCCAAGAAAAGATATCAAAGGGTTCATGATTTGCTAACCATTTTTTCCTACATTTAAATGATCAGATTTGCCCATTGTACATGCTCGTGATTACCCTAAAAGCAATTGATATATATGACTTGACTATCACCACCAATAGGCAATAACTTCCCATGTTAATCTTCAAATAAAAAAAGTCAAAAGGTGAAAACCCTCGTTTGTCACATTCTCTCATGCTGTGTTTGGCAAGGAGCTTGAAAAAAATAAGTAGATCGGAACTGCAACAGATTTAATTAATATGAGAAAAATAAGTAAGAACGTTTTATATAAAAAAAATAAAAAAATTTGTTTTGTAATTATTTTTTTATTTGAATAGTAATAAAAAGTTATTGATGTATTGTAAAAAATAAGAATGCTAGAGTTAATTTTGAAAAGAATTTTTTAAGTTTTTAAGTCCAGTCTAGCCCACTCCTTTGCCAAACACTGCCTCAAAATCTTTTTCTCCTTGCGGATCCTCTCAAAGCAAATGACACTCTCTCCAAAATGTGGTGGGACAAACGTGTAGTGTAGAACACGCTAAAAGCACAAAAAATTATTTGTGGTCAATGGACCACGGCTGCATTATTGTAGGTACAATGGGCTTCATTTCATATATATCTTGCTGGACACATTGCCTTATTCTACAAACTTTATATATAATTGTTGTACCCCATCATCCATGTAACCAGCAAACCTCACAAATGTGGGTGATATGAAGATTAGCCATTGCTATGGTAGTTTTTGCAGGACCTTTTGTTAGGGGTGAACACCAATTTCAGATGTTCAGCGGAATTAATCTACCCCTCTTTGTGCAAATTAAATAGTAACACAATAGCAAAATAATAATCAAGCAAACCCACAAGCAAGACACCAAGATTTTTACGTGGAAAACCCTCCAATGCGAAGGTAAAAACCACGGGACCTAGTCTAGTTAAATCTTCCACTATCAACAATAATGAGTTTACAATTGTCTTCCCTAGAGAAATATCTAGAGATTATCACCACATCAAGAATACATGCATTCTTGGATTAAACATAAATTCATCACCCTAAAGTGGATTCCAACAAGAATAAAGAAAGATCTCATCAAATAGGTATTAGCAACCAAGCGATTGGAGAGGAATTCCAACGATCAACACCAGTCAATACGTAGCACTTGTCGTCAGGAGCAAGACTCTAAAATTGCATCAAGATCGGACCACAAACGAACCTCCAATCTCTGATGGATGTGAATAGGCGAAACCCTTTTTTTTTTTTCTTCTTTTTCTTTTTCTTTCTCTCCCAGTGCCGCACTACTTCTTTTTCTCTATCTCCCTTGTTTTTCTCTTCTTTTCTATCTCTTATAAACACACGTATAGTGTGTTAGAGTTTTACTACAAACAAAATTCT
>NC_081546.1:19115723-19131208 GCF_901000735.1 Corylus avellana
AAAAGGAAGAATGAAAAAATGTTATCAAACAAAGCTATCTTAAACATTTATCTTAGAAGAAAGAACACTTCGCTTAAATTTTGATTAACTGATTAATGAAACTGGGTGGACCAATTAATTTTGAGCAAAGAACATGTTTGATTAATTAATTGAGGATCATGTCAATGAGAGAACCTTTATTTTAAAAAATACATGATATTCTTCAATTTGTAATATTTCATTTTATTTTATTCTCAAATGACTGTTAAAAACTCTGATGAATTTAATTTATCTTTAAAAGTTAAATCTTCTTTAAAAAAAAAATTAAGATGTCGTGAAGAGTATTTAACATTCATTAAATAATGCTTTATTTTATTTAAAAAAAATAAAAAAAAAATTATAAAGTTTCAGGCATTTATTTATTTATTTTTTTTAGAAAAAAAAATACATCTTTGCAATATGCTTTTTAATTTTTTTATTTAAAAGAAGGAATATTTAGGGAATTTTTCTGACCCCAATTGAAAGAACTTAGAAAATTCAACACTCCCAATTAAATTTTTTTAAACTTTTGAGGATACTTTCAAAGTTTTATGTTCTAGTACTTCGCATGCTTTATAATGAAGTTTCAAACGGTAATCATTTAAACAATGCTGAGCTTTCTTGATCATGATTAACAACCCACAATAATGAAAGAAAGTTCCTAATCAGTTGTGCAAAATTTGGTACAATCTGATACCAATATTTTAGAAGGAAAGAACTTCTCCATTACTGTTGCTAAATTGGCTTAACTGGTACATCCATGCAGCATTTGGATTGAAAAGAATCCCAGAGAGCATGTCTTGAAATAATGATGATGCGGAAATAAGAGCGGAAGCAATATAAAAAATAACACAAAAAATTTATGAGTGGATGACAATATTGTATATAAATGCATTGTTGCTGATGTCAGAAGCAGGGTAATTTCATTCAAGAATATCAAGGATTCTTTATTGAGCAGAAAATTTGTATGCAGCTTCTGCTGCTTGTGCTTTGTATTAAGTTGCTGTTTGAATAAACTTCTTTACTCATTAGAGGAAAAAAAGAAAAAACTTAAACCTGATATTATAAAGATATCAAGCATCCCATCTTTGATATACACAACCTGAAGGTGACATGAACCATAAGACTTATTAGTTGGAAAACCATGTACTCTTTATCTAGCTGTAATGGTTTTCCTGTAAGCAAACTATATGGACAAAATAATCATTAGGAAGGGTTCAACTGCCTGAATATTTTCTGCTCAAGGAAGGAGATGTGCTAAAAACTTCCTGACCAAGCTCTGTTATCTTGTTAATTAGAAGCATTTGCTCTGTCTCAAGCTGTACCATGTACTCTTCTTGCATACCCTCGAGGCTTTCTATGTCACTCAGAGCTATTGAGAGTCCATCAAGATTGCCCTCCTCGATTAAAGATTGAAACTTGTTCATTGTTTGTTTCATCTGATCAGACATATTTTAAACAATATATGTTAGCATAAAGGACACAGATGCATGGTGATGAATAGACCAAAAAAAAAAAAATCATCTTATGATATTGGTTTAGATCAGGTAAGTTCATAGGAGAAAAATAGTTCATGATTTCAAACTATGTCGGAACTTTATGTGTATTCAAGTTAACTTGATTCGGAGCTCATCTGATCACGAAGCATGCTAGAAAGTGAAATCAATGGCACAGGAAGAACAAGAAGAGCAAAACAAAATAATCACCTGGCTAGAGATTTGGTGTGCTCTAGTTAAGGACGGTTCAGAATCTAAACTAGCTTTCTTCTGTATTTCTGGAACTTTTCTTGTAACTTGAATATGAATCTCTCCCCTTTTCACCCCTTGGAGAGGTATCCACTTGTCAGACATCTGATTGGGAGCCAATCTCTGATATTCTACAACACAATCCCCTATATTTGATGTGGGCAGTAAAGCATTGTGGTCTTTAACGTGCAAAAACAGGGGGCTGCCATCATCAGGGAACTCCAAGGTCTGATTCCATTGGGGATTCAGAGTTTTATACATAACCTGTAAGGCAGGTCATGGCACAACAGATCAGGGATCAGATGGTGTAAGCTCACCAAAAGATTACAAGCAAGTGCATAAAGCTACATACTTGTATGCTAAATGGTTGACATAAAATTACAAAACTCCCCTTTGTAAGGAATAAATCAATGGAACATATCATAAAGAAAGAAAACCCTCCTTCCACAAATGTGCACTAAACTATTTCGGAAACTTGATCTTGAAACTATTAAGATTATGGTTTTTTCAAACCTTTGTTCTTTTCTTCAAGTTTCCATATTGTACTCTGACATAGGGATCACTTGTCCCTCTGAGATCAGCTGCAACAAGTTCTTTTGCTTCAATGAGAACAAGTTCAATCCAGCCACTACCTGAACCTATGGTTGAACCTGTGGTTGAACCCTGAGAATACAAGAGCAAGAAATTAGAGGAGGAAATAAGCATATAAGACTGACATTTTCAGTCTGAATAAAGAAATTAGGGGTGACATTATCTAGAAAAATTGGCAGCTAATCTTCAGTTGTAAAAAGAAAGTTCTGACCAAGCAACTCAGAACCAACCTAAATTCAATGCCTGTGGGAAGACATAGCACCAAAATTTTCTGGAAATTTTGCATACGGGCCAGTAATCTACATGTTTTCACAAGTCACCCCCAAGATAAATAACAACTGGCTCCCTCAAAACCTTTTAAATTCTTAGAACACCCTTACTAGTATACCCCCCCAAATTGTATGCCAAGTATGATATACATACTATGTACATAAAGAAATGAAAAAACATAGATATTTTGAATCAAGCAGATTTTATTTTTTACTACAACCAGTTATATTATATGGAAAGAAATACTATTTTATAATGAATAAGCATACACGATATATATTTTTTGGTGAAGCAATATATCATATGGCTCAATATATTAGTTCTATAAGAACTTTACTATAGCAATAATTATCTTGCAGGTTTAAGATATCTTTTCTCTTCCTAAATGTAGATTGATGAGATTTAACTCCCCAAGGACAGAAAACAAAAGTTTTTTACTCCACCACTGCCCATAAGCATACTGAATTCTTCATAAAGAATTTGGATCAGCCCAAAACTTTTCACATTCTCAGTAGGTATTTCTTTTCTGTATCTTTGTATCAAATCAATTAGAAAGATCAATCTTTTCATTCTAGTAAAAATATACCCTTGATCCTTCATAGTCATCAACTCTGACTGCTTCTATTTGAAGCCTTAGCTCTCCTGAGTTCACTTGTTCAAGGGGGACCCATACATCCCTGGCTGATCCTTCCACCAGTCCTTCCAAATTTACTCGTGCAGAACCGATGTTGTCATCTCCGAAGGTTTCTTCATTGAAGCATTTTATTTTAAGATATTCACCACCTACTATCTCATCGAATTCAAACTTCTGATTCCAGATAGGAGTTATGGTATGAGCGGTCCTTGTCCTCTGGAGAGCCTGAAAAGTTCATAGACATTATATGGTGTCACCATAAATAATGCTTGAATTTTCACAATTCTTAAAGACCCTAGTTCATATACCTCATGATGTTATGAAGAAAAAGAGAACCCACCTTTCCATACTGCAATTTAACATATAGGTCAGATTTTCCAGATTTGTCTTTTACAATAAGATCTTTCCCTTCCACAACAGTAATACTAATTTTCCTCCCAGTTCTTGGCAGGACATTTGATGACCCATATGATGATTGACGTGAGCTAAAATGATAGCTGTTGAAGGTGTGTGAACCATCCGAGAATTGCCACTCTTTTAATACAAGCTTCACTGTCAACTGCAAAAGTTATTCAAATGAGGAAAGGAGAGAAAAAAAGGAACTCATTTCAAAGAAGCAAATTTCAGTCAAGCGACCTATGTCAATTAATTAGCATCAATTCATACCATCAATTAATTAGCATCAATTCATACCATCTTTACGAAAGATATTGAAAAAAAGAAAAAGAGACATAAATACCAGTTTAAATGAGTAAAGAAGGCCTGTTCATCGTTCAAGGTTTAGTTGAACTTACTATTGGAAATATGAAATGTGAATGCAGGAGAAGTTTATACAACTGGTACATAATGTGAAAAAAACAAGCAAACTAAAAGCCCTGTGGTTCATACTATTAAATCTAGTCATCACAAGAAAGTGCATTCGACTACTACTGAGAAATTAGAATTAAATAACAACCATTCATTGAAAGTGCTTCACCCCTGCACTTGATTGAATTAGTGATAACTTCAATTTGTCTCTCCATATTATGATTCTGCAGAGTAAAGTTATTTATTTCCCCCCAAAAAAGAATTGATAAAATAAGTCTCTTGAAATATTTTTCATGAAAATCAAGCTTCTGTAGCCAATTTCAATTTTGAGATGACAAGTACATCAAGTTGTTGCAAAACTAATTTGTTATTTTTAAAACTAAAAATGCTAATGTGGAAAGAAGACTAAAAATACAACCATCACAAGTATAGAAATACAACCATCACAAGTATAGGGAGAGAAATTAATTTTCATGAAATTTATTTATGTTATACCTCCCCCAAATGGACCTCCTCAAATGGAATAACCATTTCAACTTCTTCCCCGCAGAACGCCTTCTTGGCTATTACACCAGAGTCAGGTCCTATTGCCCAAAATGTCGTGGAATCATCTCCTACATACTTCATCTGCTCATAGGACACAAGAATTTGACTTAGTTGACAGAAGTAATTGATATGCTGAGTACCTATTCAGCGAGTAAATAAGGGGTTGTATGGATGAACGGTATTTATGGACTACCAGTTGATAACATGTTTGTTTCATTCTTCAATTTGTGAAACAAGCATAATCGGTGATTACCAGCTATAAACATTAAACCAAACCTAGCATTTATTGAAGTCAAGCTACTTCGTGATCTTTTAAGATATTATGGCCATTTCCTTGATTTTTTGCTACTGTCGCAAGCATGTCAAAATGCATTTTCAAGTGCAGAAACCAACTAAATCATTAAATTGGATAGTAATGGCCCATGGATTTATAATTTTGAGACAATATTAGCATCAAGTATAATAGTACCTTAATTTCACAACTTGCTAGATAGTCATACTTCACATTGCTTGGTGTAGACTCATAAAGATGGAATCGTATAGTTCCTGACTCTTCATGTAAAACCATATTGAATGTTGAATTCCATGTGGGACTTGAACCTGAACTCAGAGCTGTCCTCCTAGTTAACTCTTCAAGTTCAACTTCCACAAATGTCTGAAGATCTTTAACAACAGGCTGCTCTTCTGAAGTACCATTTGTAAAAGAACTCTGCTGCTTTCTGGATGAGTTTCCTCTCAGGCAACTCCTAGAAAGTTTACTTGCAGAAATGACCGACACATATATAATACCACCAACAGTCGTCTTCCTTAGCTCTACAGATGGCAAAGAGTAACAACGGCGGCGAGGTTCAACCATTGTCTTAACTAAGGTCTCATTGAAAAGTTTAACCTGGAAGAGAAATACATAATATTAGAATAAACTGTTACATTTCTGCCAAATTATAGCTAGATGTATCATTAGGGCCAGCTAAATTTGCTAAAATATCATTAGAGGCTATATTTTTCAGGAAGTAAGTTAGGAAAAAAGAGCACTTCAATAATTTCAGGCGAGGATTGTACCATGTCATGATAAAGGAGATATCGTGACAATATTAAAGAAAAACATGACATAAGTATGTATTGTATAACCAGCCTCATTTCCAGAAAACTGGTCATTAAAAGTAGAGAGCATTCTCCACCATGACAATTTCTAAACTTAATTTCACAAAAATATCAGCAGTTGTGCTCCAAACATTCAATAACTTGATCTTTCCAGAAAGATTTCTTGGAATAATAGAAAAGTCTGATATTAAATGCACCTTACTACTATCAATATTGCAGAATCTGCAGCAAAACAACTCAATAAAGTATTCAAAGAGGCAGATAACAGATCAAGATGAACTGAAGCCAGCTCAACATAAAGTAATGCACTCTAAATTAGTTCTTTATGTACTTGAATATGATCACTTAAGAAACCCACCAACCAAGAAGAAACACCAGGCAATTCTGTGGCAGGTAATGATTGGCTTCCACCACTTCCAAAGGCAACTCCAATTCTCACTTCAGGAATTGACACAAATGAATACAAAATATCCTTCCCATCCAGAACTGGCATCAAGAGAAGCTGTAAAATGTAATCCAGTGAATGAATAATAAAAAAAAAAAAAACAACACTGAAATTACTTAAGTGAACAAAGAAAAAAGAAAGCTACTTTACATACATCACCCTTGATATGAAGGCTATTTATAACAATCCGTGCAGTCCCCATAAATGGCTTGGCCAGCTTAGCGAGCAACAAAATACTCATATCAGCTGTGTCCCAGTCAAAGCCCAATCGCATGATTCGCTGTCAACACAAAGATGATTTGTTAAGATCCCAGGAATTTCGTAACTAAATTTCATTGCTTGGAAGACAAACCATTGACAGAGTATAGTTATCGTTGAGGTTAAACAGGTTTTAGATTCAGTTCTTACCCCAAAAAGAATTTAAAAAAAAAAAAAAAAAAAAAGAGAAGGAAACTTTGCCAAAGTGTGGGATACACATAAAATTTCAAAAGTAAAATCGAAACCAAACCTGATCACCTGAACTTGACCAGCAAGTCCCATGAAGACCCAAGCTTGGTGGGCTCGAACCCAGTGAAAACTCCAGCAATTCAATTTTTTCCTACATTAGGGATAGCTTTTCTTCAGTACAAAGGTAGTACATAGTTATCATCAGTTCAAGGATATGAATTACTAATGAAATAAAAAAAGTAGATCACTTACTATAAGCCTTGATTTTCGATGCTTTAACCGTTTCTGCAGAAAAGAAGTTTTTCTATTACAGTTTATCATTACAAAACATAAATATATGCTCAGAGAAAAAGATGCAATCTAGAATATCTAAATGCAAATCGATCTACTATAGAAACTAAGAAAGGCACTATATATCTGGCATCAATTCAAACTACTAACATCAAACTTTTATGGAAAGGAAGCAGTTTCTAAATTATGGACATGCTGATACAATTGCTTAGTCAATAACAAGTTGAGAAGTAAGCTAAAATACTTAGCAAACTTAATTAAAAATTCATGAAACATTGAGAAGAAGGATCTTACATTTTCTGTTTTGAGTGAAAAAAACAAAAGTGGATCTAAAGTATAATGAAGGACAGGATCTCACCTCAACAATGGATCTGAACCTTATTGAAAGCTTTGGGTTCATGTAGTTAGGCCATACTTCCATCAATAGCTTATTCAGCCATTCACAGGGCTCCAGCGGTGTTATTGGCTACATAAAAACAAACGGATGAAAGTTAACTTCATAAATCTCAAAGACTCAACGGGCGTATAAGATAAAATGAAGCAAGATAAGTGAAGGTACTGCTGTGTTCCGTATGATTCGCTTCCATTTTTTATTCAAGTCTTCGACAAGTATTCGTCGTTGATAATTCCCATACTGCAGACATGAAAGTGATGTCTGATGTTATCACTATGTACAAGTTCAATACCCATTATCCATAAAACCACAAGTTCATTATATAAGTGAAAACTGAAAGAATGACTAAACCTTTGAGAGAAATATAGAGCTCTTTCAAACAGATTAAACATTAGAACATAATTCTGTTAAGCAGAAACTTAAATTTGGATCAAAACCAAAGGGTACAAAATAATCACAAAAGCCCATGAAATCCTTGGTTTGTGTTCCGGCATATCTTTTGTACAAATATAGCAACACACAGGTTTATAACAAAACTTAGGATTTTTTTAATAGGTAAACACAGCCCACACACCCATACAAGATTGAATTCATGACTTCACCTTCCACTCCTTATTTTAAAGGGGAGAAAAAAAATTGACCACATAATAACATACAGCAATCATAAAGAAAAAGGAAAATAACAAACCAATCAACCTTTTCTATATATATATATATATATATATATAGAAAAGGTTGATTGGTTATATATATATATATATATATATATTTTTTTTTCATTATTATTTTGGATTGATAAGTTACATACGCACCCAATGGGTCTTGAAAGCCATGACCTTACCCTCCATTGTCCAGATCATTCTTACAGGAGGAGGAAGTGCCATTTGAATAGAGCTAAGTGGCCAGTCAACTTTTTCTATATGATATGAGCAAACATCTAAACATGCTCCCCCATTCCCCCATTTTTATCAGAACTGCAATTTTCTGTGCCACTAAAACAAATTGCAAAATGCCGCTATTACAACTGAATTATAAGTCTCATTGTGTGAGATAATGCTCCTTTCTACAATGAACCAAGTATTGAAGCTATTTCAATTACATTCAAAACATGGGTTTGCAAATCCATTAAAGAAATGGAATTTCACTGACCAGAGCTACAAGTTAATTGTATCACCAAAGTTGGTGGGGTGGGATTGGGATAAGTCCTATATTTGAATATCGTCAAGCTAAAACCTTCCCCAAAAAAAAAAGAAAAAGATCAACTTAGTGACAAATTTATATGTACAAAGATAACAATAAATAGAGATATATCAGTACATGATTACCCAATTGCTTGCATTTATCTTTCATGGGCAATCTAGTTATTGGATAGACTTCTGCAATAATATATATACCAGATAGCTTTCTTTTACAGATAACTTATTGCTTAATTTAACCTCCCATCCTTTGTTATGTGCATTTTTAAGGTTTTTAAATAAGAGGAAAAATACTGTAGATGTTCTTGAAATTCAACCTTTCATCAAATCACTCCCTAGGGTTTAAAATTGACCCAATCACTCTTAAGATATGCTCTTTTATCAAACGTTATCTCTGTACACATGTTGTCAGGGTTTTTGACAGAAATTGTGACATGTAGGCCTAAGAACACGTCAGACCCAGTAAATTAGCTCCACATGTACAAAAAAGCTACTTCAACTTGATACCTGATAAACGTAAAATGGAAAACAGAAAATGGGACAAAAAGGGGAAAAAAAAAGGAGGGGGAGGGAGGTGGGCGGGTGGTCCCCCCACCCGCTAATAAAGCAATAGACAAAGCTAATAATGAACTCAGGAGGAACTCATAATCATGAATTGCAGCAGAACTGGACTCTTACTCAAAATAAAGTACACTGAGAAAGAAAGGTAAAGCGGATAATTGAGTTCGCTTAGACTCAGTCAGAGAGAACAGATGAGGTTCCCCCTTACTATATTTATTTCATTTAATAACCCCACTCAACATAATTTATATACAAAGAAACAAAACAAGTGGAAAGAAAGTAGTCAAACCAAATATATGTATATGTAGTATGTACCCATATGTATATTTATTTATAAGGAATTAGGATTAAAGGAGCTATGAAGAACCATAAGAAGAACTCAATTTTATAAATCTCATAGAGATATGCGAAAGTTTATTGCAGCAGAATGCTCAGAATGGTGCAGAACAAAGTAAAAATTAGTATTAAACAGAGCCACATAGAAGAGAATTGAAACAAAGGGGCCAAATTCACAAAAACTGTTTGGAAAGAAAAGAAATATGATAAGAGACTTGAAAAAGCACCAAATTCAATAAACAAAACAATCTGTTCAAACTGGATATATGGCCACTGATCAGACAATTCCCTCCCCCATATTTATTAGTCTGCAATAATTACGTAACATAAGCATAACCTTAGAAGCAATTAACCTTAATTAAACCCAACAAAAAATATAAATAAATAAAATTTTGGAAAATATAAAAAATAAAGAAGGAAATGAACACTACAAGGAGCTTGTACCTGTGTGGCTGCCCAGACAGCAACAGCGAGTGGAACCCAATTGGAGAAAGAGAAAACCCATCTCTCAATAGCCCAAGCAAGCAATATCAGAGGGAACAAGAATGGAAGAAGAGGCTTCTCTGCTATAAGATGGTTGAGAAACTCCACAGCCTCATCAAAACTGAAAGCTCTCCTTTTTCTCCTACCCATTTGAGCAAACGCCCAGAGGATGACAACTCTCTAATATCAGTTTCCTATATATAGCTGAAAACTTTATTCCTTATGCAAAACATACACCCATATCATACACATCAAAGTCAGTGGTCAAAATCATTATCCCCCCTGAAAATTAAAGCACTTTTTTATTTCCAGGAAAGTGGAAGAAGATATTTTTTGTCCGTTGAAGAAGCCGAAACGGTGACAGAAGCTGACAGAGAAGAAAGGGGAACAGTCTCCGTCTAGATTAGTTATCAATCATCAATAGAACAAAAGAAAACGAAAAGTCTAAGAAGTCAGCGTAGTTAAACCCAGAAGATTAACAACTCTGATAATTGTTAATGACGGTTTAGTTGTCCGTATAATTGCTGTTTATAAACGTGAGCAGAGGATACAAGTGCTTGCCGCTTGGGACCCATAATTGATTATTAATTAATTTATTGGTTTGGACTTTGGAGCCACCATTTGTTGGTACGTGGAGTCGCTTCTCCATCCATTTAATAGTTATTGAGGGTTGAATTCTTTTTTAAATGTATTATTTGAATGAAGAATAATTTTTTTTTTTTTTTTTTGAAAAGGAATGAGAAATAATTTAAATATTCAGGATTTAATTGTATAATAATATTATATATATTTTTATTAATATGTCCACTATTTACTTGACCAAGCCAAGTTAAAAAAAAAAAAGGGAGACTACCTTTTGTGTGCATGAATTATAACGTCTTAGCACTTTTTTTTTTTAATGAATTGTCAATTATATTACTTTGCACCCATGAATTATTATTTTGTGTTCAAAACTTCTTCCGTCAGTCAAAGTCGTTAACTCAGACGGTCAAAGTGACAATGCGTTGTAATTCATGGGGGCAAAGTGACAATGCGTTATAGTTTATGGGACAAAGTGACGGGTTGATCGTCTGAGTTAACGGCTTTGACTGACGGAATGAGGTTTTGGACACAAAATGATAATTTTCTGGAGACAAAGTAGTAGAGTTGACAATTCATAAGAGAAAAGTGCTAAGTCATTATAATTCATGACGACATAATGTAGTTTCCCCTATATATATATATATATATATATATATATGGGTATGGGCAATCATGGAACTAGAATTTTTAGATGTAAGGGGACGGAATTAAAAAAATAAATTAATTGAGGAGTAATAATTTGATTTTACAAGAAATATGGAAGTATTTTGTTAAAAAAAAAATTTGGAAACATTTTGGGGATTGAGGGGTTGAACTAGTTTCGCCGGTGTCTAGGCCAGAAGAGGCAAGCTCCGGTCACTAGCCTTGATCGGTCGGCAGACCCACTACAGGTAAAAGCTAGACTGAGGCGTAGAAAATAACTCCCAACTACTTCATCTTAACTATTTCATTGTTTTTGGTGGGAAATCAGCCTACGTCCATAGCCTATTAGTGAGCACACAATCCTACTTGATACCTGATTAAGGTCACAACCTAACAACCGGAGAAAAAAAAAAAAAAAAAAAAAATTCGATGTCACATCATGTTTAGTAATTTTAGGTAACTTATTTGTGTCATACTAAAAATAATATGACTATTAAAATTACTATTAGGTTTTTGATTGATTATTATTGAATTTTGATTAAAGGATAATTTTAATAGTCACATCATTCTTAGTAAGACACAAGTAAGTCACCTAAAATTACTTCATCATGTTCGACCAATCTTCACCATACGTACCGCTCAATGCAGACACTAAAGAATTGTTTATACACTAAACAGTTACTTATATACGCTTATGATCGGCCATGGTCGTACCCTTTCAACAAGCAATACTCGGCCACCGACACGCCTTGCTAGGAGACACAATTTGACACCATATATGCCCTATCACTAGACAACACCTCGTGGGAACCATGTGTTGTTTGCAAGTTCTTTATTATTTTAGGTGACACCTCTCTTAATTTTTTACTTAGAAAAATATTCACAAATTTTTTACCATCGGGTTATTTTTACGGAGACTTTGGACAAGTCTATGATCTCTCTATCTTCCAAGTCTTCGTCGTAAAAAGTTGACCACGAGATCTACCGTATCATCACTTGTTTCATATAAAAAAAAAAAAAAAAAAAAAAAAAAAAAAAGGTTTGTCGCGGAACCCCATCACGTGATTAACGGAGACATCTATTACTCAGATGCGGATCCTCGAGAGTATCCAGCGGTCAGGAATAGAGCATGTGGTTCCCGTCCACGTGTCGCAGCGGTGCACCACGAGGATCTGTGACCGTCAAAAATGGTTGACCAGTTGGTCGTACTCGTCTAGAATCTTACTTGCCTCTTAGCGGTGTTATGATTGGGTCGTGAGCTCACTCGTGGAAGAGCGCGTGGATGTATCGGGGGTGAAGTAATGGTGGGCGCGAGATGATGGAGGAAAAAAGACCGTACGGCGTACGCACAGTGTGAAACCTTGGATCTAGATTTCGTGTCTTTCCGTTTGACAACAAGTTTTTTAGGGTTTAAGGTAGTTCAAATCTCTAGGGGAAACTGAGGTCTGGTATGTGTTCTTTTTTGTGCCCTATTTCAAAGCACGATGATGATCAAGCCCAAGTTGTTAGACCAATTTAATAAATTTTTTTATAACAAAATTCTCTATTTGATCAACACACACACACACACACATATATAATTGAACTTAAAAATCAAATCAAAACAACAGCAAATTAAAGAGAATGAAAAAGAAGCATGGACCACGAAAAGAGGACTTAGAAAGGAATACGGAAAGAAGAACATTTAACAATCAAGGATGAGAAAAAGTTGACAATGACAATTGACCAAGAGAGGGGTGCGGAATTCGGATGCCTCAAGCAGCCTTTAAGTCAGGGTTGCAAAGCCCACCCACCTAAAACACGTAAGCCCCCGGCACCCTTAAAAGCGAAATTGAAAATATCTAGATGGTCATGTTTTCACATCCAAGAAAAGATATCAAAGGGTTCATGATTTGCTAACCATTTTTTCCTACATTTAAATGATCAGATTTGCCCATTGTACATGCTCGTGATTACCCTAAAAGCAATTGATATATATGACTTGACTATCACCACCAATAGGCAATAACTTCCCATGTTAATCTTCAAATAAAAAAAGTCAAAAGGTGGAAACCCTCGTTTGTCACATTCTCTCATGCTGTGTTTGGCAAGGAGCTTGAAAAAAATAAGTAGATCAGAACTGTAACAGATTTAATTAATATGAGAAAAATAAGTAAGAATGTTTTATATAAAAAAAATAAAAAAATTTGTTTTGTAATTATTTTTTTATTTGAATAGTAATAAAAAGTGATTGATGTATTGTAAAAAATAAGAATATTAGAATTAATTTTGAAAAGAATTTTTTAAGTTTTTAAGTCCAATCTAGCCCACTCATTTGCCAAACACTGCCTCAAAATCTTTTTCTCGTTGCGAATCCTCTCAAAGCAAATGACACTCTCTCCAAAATGTGGTGGGACAAACGTGTAGTGTAGAACACGCTAAAAGCACAAAAAATTATTTGTGGTCAATGGACCACGGCTGCACTATTGTAGGTACAATGGGCTTCATTTCATATATATCTTGCTGGACACATTGCCTTATTCTACAAACTTTAAATATAATTGTTGTACCCCATCATCCATGTAACCAGCAAACCTCACAAATGTGGGTGATATGAAGATTAGCCATTGCTATGGTAGTTTTTGCAGGACCTTTGAATGTATTTTGCAATGGATGATTTCTTTCATTTAGGGTAGAAATTCCATGCACCCATTCATGAAGAGTTGCAACCCCGTGAACGGTTGTATCTTTTTTAAAGGAATTACTACCAAAAAAAAAAAAAAAAATCGGCTTTTTGTGTCGATTTGGATTTTCGTCTTTTGTCTTAAACAACGCATAGTCTACAATATTACGTCGTTTATGTAGAAGAGATGTAATTTTCTCATCGGGTTTACCTAAACGGCAATGGTCTCAAAAATTTATTGTCCCTTATTTCCAACCGTTGATAAATTAATACTAACCACCGTTAATTGTTTAAAAACATATTTTTGAAATAGTAGATTTTTGCCAACTATTACCATCACTTCTTTTTACTGCCCCCATCCTTTCATGCGTTCTCTCTTCCCCGAAACACAAATTGCTAGCTTTTTCCCTCTCAAAGTCTCTTCTCAACTTCATTTTTTCTTCTTTCTTCTTTTGATTTTTCTCTTCTTCCTTTCTACTTCCTACGAAATACTGTTAAGGTTCTCTCTCTTTGTTCCGTTTCCTATTTTTCGTTGCTCAGTCCATTGTTTTCTTGTTATTAACTTGAAACGGTAGGCCTCCGCTGGTGATAGACTGATAGTTGGTGTGATGAAGGTTCGGTGGTTGGTGGAGGTTTGACGTTGGCTAATGAGATGGTGGTTCGACGACTAACAATGGATGATGGCCGGTAGAGCAAGTATAATTCTAGGGACAATTCACAATATGATTTGATTCAGAAACCATGCAAGTGGGGATTTTATATGTAAATTTACATAGTCATAACTTTCATATGTATGGTCTATTCAAGCTTTTAACCACTTCTTGATAGGGGCCTTGTTTGGTAAACAACAATGGCTTTATAATGCATTGTTCATGATTGGTGAGGAAAAAAATGAGTGTAATAATTAGTATAAAAAAGTAAAAAAGTTGTATTGAAAAGTAAGAAAATTTTGTTTTGTAGTAATTTTTTTATTTAAATAGTAGTAAAAAGTGAATGATATGATATAAAAAGTGAGAATGTTTTAATGT
Organism: Corylus avellana; assembly: GCF_901000735.1. Lineage (NCBI taxonomy): Eukaryota > Viridiplantae > Streptophyta > Magnoliopsida > Fagales > Betulaceae > Corylus > Corylus avellana. Next base: position 19,130,503 of record NC_081546.1, read on the forward strand.
TGATTTATTTATTTATTTATTTATTTTTTTTAAAATGAGATGAATAATGTGGGGGAATGTGATGTTATTTAACAAACAACACCAGGGTTAGCGTTGTCTCGAATGACTTGTAATACAACGGCGATACTCTAGATGGTGCTACATACCGACTATTACTAGTTACCCGACCAAATTTGACCCTAGGTAACCCACACTATTAATGGTATTCATCCATAGTAACCACCAATCTAACATGACTATGCCAGTCACATTATAAAACTATTGAATACAAGATCAAATATAAACATTAGGAGTAAAAAGATGGTTAAAAAGTGAATGATATGATATAAAAAGTGAGAATGTTTTAATGTTGATTTTTTTTTTTTTTAATTTTTTTAATGAGATGAATAATGTGGGGGAATGTGATGTTATTTAACAAACAACACCAGGGTTAGCGTTGTCTCGAATGACTTGTAATACAACGGCGATACTCTAGATGGTGCTACATATCGACCATTACTAGTTACCCAACCAAATCTGACCCTAGGTAACCCACACTATTAATGGTATTCATCCATAGTAACCACCAATCTAACATGACTATGCCAGTCACATTATAAAACTATTGAATACAAGATCAAATATAAACATTAGGAGTAAAAAGATGGTTAAAAAGTGGATGATATGATATAAAAAGTGAGAATGTTTTAATGTTGATTTTTTTTTT
>NC_081546.1:19131308-19151858 GCF_901000735.1 Corylus avellana
CTTTTGACTCCATATTATCAATTGTAGTCTCACCATTTTCACCAACTGTATCAACCTGTTCTTCTTGTACATCTCCCATGTGTTCATCATGCATCACACAAGGAGGAATAACTGGATCCAAATCAACACGGTATTCACTCAGAGACTCTGCCTTTTTCTGATCCAAGTCTTCAATGGTTTGATCTTCAAAGAATATGACATCTCTGCTTCGTATGATTTTCTTATTAACTGGATCCCACAATCTGTAATCAAACTCCTCATGCCCATAACCCATGAAGATACATTGCTTGACTTTGCTATCAAGCTTTAACCTCTCATCTCTAGGAATATGGACGAATGCCCTGCAGCCAAACACTCTCAAGTGCTCAAAAGAAACATCTTTCCCTGTCCAAACCCTTTGAGGAATGTCACCATCCAAAGAAACTGAAGGAGAAAGATTTATCAAGTCAACTGCTGTCCTCATTGCCTCACCCCAAAAATGTTTAGGCAATTTTGCATGAGAGAGCATACACCTGATTCTCTCATAGATGGTTCTGTTCATTCTCTCTACTACGCCATTATGCTGCGGAGTCTTGGGTACAGTTTTCTCAGGCCTGATCCCATGGCTTTTGCAATACTCTTCAAACGGTCCTCTGTATTCACCACTATTGTCTGGACGGACGCATTTTAACTGCCTTCCAGTTTTTCTTTCAACCTTCATATGAAAGACTTTGAACATACCCAATACCTGATCTTTGGTTTTCAAAGCAAACACCCATACCTTTCTAGAGTGGTCATCAATAAAAGTTACATAATAAAGTGCACCACCTAGAGTTTTAGTGTTCATAGTGCAAACATCAGTGTGAACTAAATCAAGAATATTAGACTTTCTTGATGAAGAGGATTTTTGAAATGAAACTCTTCTTTGTTTTCCAACAAGACAATGAGTACAGGGCGTTATTGACATACCTTTATTATTAGGTAGGAGTTGTTCCTTGGCGAGAATCTAAAGTCCCTTCTCACTCATGTGACCAAGCCTCTTGTGCCATAGCTTAGTGGAGTTTTCATTCTCAACAACAATCGCATCTCCCTTGACTAGTCTTCCAGCTGTCTTGTAGAGAGTGTTAGTCTTCTTTCCCCTGGCTAAGATAAGAGAACCCTTACTCAGTTTCCACTGTCCACCTCCAAGGTAATTGTGGTAGCCTTCATCATCAAGTTTCCCAATAGAAATCAAGTTGAAGCGCATTTCAAGAACATGCCTAACATCCTTGAGAATCAATTTGCACCCAATGCTAGTTTCTAGTTGTATATCACCCATGCCCACAACTTTACACTTTGCTTCATTTCCCATCCTAACCCAACCAAAATCGCCACTGGTGTAGGAAGAGAAGAAATCTCTATGTGGAGTAATATGAAAAGATGCTGCTGTATCAACTACCCACGTAGATTCATCACATGCGAGATTAGCATAAGCTTCATCAAAAGCAAATACCACATCACCATCAGATGCAACTGCTGCAGTGTCTTTTTCTTCTTGACGTTCTTCGTCTTTTCCTTTCAACTGCTCCCTCTTAAACTTTCTGCAATCTCTTCTTATATGCCCAGGCTTGCCACAGTGAAAACATTTTATGTCCATTTTTGAATAGGACTTTCCTCTTGACTTGTCACGACTGTCATACCTGTGAGGTTTTCTGCTTTTACTTCTCCCCCGCCTTTCTATAACAAGTGCCTCTGAATGAGAAGAAATACCTTTCTCTTTCCTTCTTGCCTCTTCATTGAACATGCTGTCTTTTACCATACCCATAGTTATCACACCATTGGGAGCCGAATTACTGAGTGACACCACCAAGGTTTCCCAACTGTCTGGCAAAGAACTCAACACAAGTAATGCTTGCACCTCATCATCTAGTGCAAGTTTCATAGTAGACAACTCGTTCAACATTCCCTGAAAATTACTCAGATGCTCTGTAACACTATGCCCATCTTTGTACTTCAAATTCACAAGCCTTCTTATCACAAAGGCTTTGTTTTGAGCAGTCTTTCGTTCATAAAGACTCTCTAACTTCTGCCAAAGACCATAGGCATCAACTTCTTTGGCTACGTGATGAAAGACACTTTGATCAACCCACTACCTGATATATCCAACGGCTTTCCTATTCAATTTCTTCCAATCATCGTTGGTTACAGCAACTGGTTTAACACCTTTCAATTCAATGGGGTCAAACAATTCCTTGCAATACAAAATATCTTCCATCCTAGTCTTCCAAATTGAATAATTGGAAGCTGTGAGTTTAACCATGCTATTAGATGACTCTTCCATTTAATTCACACAAGAACTTCACACAAACAATGAACCAAAGGCTCTGATACCACTTTGTTAGGGGTGAACACCAATTTCAGATGCTCAGCGGAATTAATCTACCCCTCTTTGTGCAAATTAAATAGTAACACAATAGCAAAATAATAATCAAACAAACCCACAAGCAAGACACCAAGATTTTTACGTGGAAAACCCTCCAATGCGAAGGTAAAAACCACGGGACCTAGTCCAATTAAATCTTCCACTATCAACAATAATGAGTTTACAATTTGTCTTCCCTAGAGAAATATCTAGAGGTTATCACCACATCAAGAATACATGCATTCTTGGATTAAACATAAATTCATCACCCTAAAGTGGATTCCAACAAGAATAAAGAAAGATCTCACCAAGTGGGTATTAGCAACCAAGCGATTGGAGAGGAATTCCAACGATCGACACCAGTCAATACGTAGCACTCGTCGTCAGGAGCAACACTCTAAAATTGCATCAAGATCGGACCACAAACGAACCTCCAATCTCTGACGGATGTGAATAGGTGAAACCCTTTTTTTCTCCTTTTTCTCTTTCTTTCTCTCCTTGCGCCGCACTCTCCCTGTACGCAGCACTCCTTCTTTTTCCTTTTTATTATTTTTGTCTTACGTGTCTCACTTAAACACTCACCATGTATTAGAATCTTACTACAAACAAAACTCCTTGTTTTGTTGTAGCCTATGTGGTCCCCACATAAGAGGGACCACCCAACACCTTTGAATGTATTTTGCAATGGATGATTTCTTTCCGTTAGGGTAGAAATTCCATGCACCCATTCATGAAGAGTTGCAACCCCGTGAACGGTTGTATCTTTTTTAAAGGAATTACTACCAAAAAAAATCGGCTTTTTGTGTCGATTTGGATTTTCGTCTTTTGTCTTAAACAACACATAGTCTAGAATATTACGTCGTTTATGTAGAAGAGATGTAATTTTCTCATCGGGTTTACCTAAACGGCAATGTTCTCAAAAATTTATCGTCCCTTATTTCCAACCGTTGATAAATTAATACTAACCGCCGTTAATTGTTTAAAAACATATTTTTTGAAATAGTAGATTTTTGCCAACTATTACCATCACTTCTTCTTACTGCCCCCATCATTTCACGCGTTCTCTCTTCCCCGAAACACAAATTGCTAGCTTTTTCCCTCTCAAAGTCTCTTCTCAACTTCATTTTTTCTTCTTTCTTCTTTTGATTTTTCTCTTCTTCCTTTCTACTTCCTACGAAATACTGTTAAGGTTCTCTCTCTTTGTTCCGTTTCCTATTTTTCGTTGCTCAGTCCATTGTTTTCTTGTTATTAACTTGAAACGGTAGGCCTCCGCTGGTGATAGACTGATAGTTGGTGTGATGAAGGTTCGGTGGTTGGTGGAGGTTTGACGTTGGCTAATGAGATGGTGGTTCGACGACTAACAATGGATGATGGCCGGTAGAGCAAGTATAATTCTAGGGACAATTCACAATATGATTTGATTCAGAAACCATGCAAGTGGGGATTTTATATGTAAATTTACATAGTCATAACTTTCATATGTATGGTCTATTCAAGCTTTTAACCACTTCTTGATAGGGGCCTTGTTTGGTAAACAACAATGGCTTTATAATGCATTGTTCATGATTGGTGAGGAAAAAAATGAGTGTAATAATTAGTATAAAAAAGTAAAAAAGTTGTATTGAAAAGTAAGAAAATTTTGTTTTGTAGTAATTTTTTTATTTAAATAGTAGTAAAAAGTGAATGATATGATATAAAAAGTGAGAATGTTTTAATGTTGATTTATTTATTTATTTATTTATTTTTTTTAAAATGAGATGAATAATGTGGGGGAATGTGATGTTATTTAACAAACAACACCAGGGTTAGCGTTGTCTCGAATGACTTGTAATACAACGGCGATACTCTAGATGGTGCTACATACCGACTATTACTAGTTACCCGACCAAATTTGACCCTAGGTAACCCACACTATTAATGGTATTCATCCATAGTAACCACCAATCTAACATGACTATGCCAGTCACATTATAAAACTATTGAATACAAGATCAAATATAAACATTAGGAGTAAAAAGATGGTTACAGTTAGCGGTTACTGGCTAAAATCGCTAACTGTAACCGCCTTCGCTAATTGCCTAGACGATTAACCAGCAATTAGCAGTTAATAATCATAATAACTGCTAATCGCTTTTTTAAAATAAAACATTTTAAAAAACAAAACAAAACAAGGTCGTTTCTATGGTAATACGATAATACCCTACTACATACAACATTGCTTCTATATATATATATATATATATATATATATATATATATATAGGCGGTTAACTATTAGCAGTTTTTTCAAAACCCAAAAGTACTAACTATAACCGCCTAGGCGGTTAGCAATTTTTTCTAACCACATTTAAAATTGATTAACAGTTAGTACGGTTAGTGCAGTAAGCGGGCAGTTAATAACTGTTAAAGTATATCAGGCCTGTAAGGGCTTGAGCGCAAGACCATAGCACTTGAGCGCAATCATGCAAGCCCAGTGCACTTGAGCTTAGACATGTGTGCTAGACAGATCAGTGACAACAGTAATTCTCCAAACCAATATGAAAAGGTCCAGAGAATCTCACAACCTCCTATGACAGCATACAAGGAATCTTCTCTCATTCATGCAGCACACAATCAAATATATCCTAGAAGGAAAGATACTCAAGCTTGGGATGACTTGCACAACAAGGAAATCTACTTAGTATCTAGCAAAGTATAATGTAATATTCTATGTATATTTGATTCTGTATTTTGTGATTCTGCATTAGGTTAAGCATTAGGTAAAGTTGTGTATATAATGATCATAATAGTGCACTGTAATTTTTAGTTCTTTGAATGAACTTCTATCAAAGTTTTCATGGTATCAAAGCCATTCTAGGACAACGCCATATTCTCTCAAAAACATAAATTGTCTTTTCCCTTCAATTCAATCCAATGGCTACAAACTCTACTTCCCTCTCCTTTATCCCACCAAATACCACACAAAACGCTCTCTTGAAGTTGGATTCTGGCAACTATACCAGTTGGTTGACATAGATTAATCCCATACTGCGTACTCATGATCTGATGGGCTTTGTGGATGGGTCAAAACCATGCCCTCCAAAGACAACCACAGATGAAGAAGGAAAAGTGATCCTCAATCCAGAATACCTTACCTGGAATAAGAAGGACCAATACCTACTTAGTGTTATTACTGGATCTCTCTCTGAGAAGGTTCTAGCAACAATTTATGGATTGAACACTTCACAACAAGTATGGACTGGATTGGCAATCAAATTTGCCTCCAAGTCAAAATCCTGCATCTCTCACCTGAAGAAGCAACTGCAAAGCCTTACTCAAGGACCTAGATCATGTGTAGACTACATGCAATCTGCCAAGCTCCTGGCAGATCAACTAAATGTTGCAGGAAATCCCATACCTGATGAAGAGATCATTTCTTTAATTCTAAATGGACTGAATCCCTCATTCACTCACTTCATCACCACCTACTCCTTCCACACCAGAGCCAATGAGATTAGCTGATAAGCGCCGAATGTTGCACATTCAAGCCCCTTAACTCGCATATGTTAATTCTTTAGCATTTTTATTTGTTTGATTTTGTGTTATTTTAGTGTTTTCAGGTTTTTAATAAAGATACAAGAAACACCATTGATTTTGGGCTCAAAGCATACTTTGAGAAGACCTAACACACGTCTTAGTATTTTGACCATTACTTTCTGATCGAGTATCGAATTGAGGTGAAACTTGTGGCAGTGGAAAGTTATCTCAAAATAATACAATTCATTGTGAAATACAAATTTCCTAACTCGAAAGTATGCTTTGCCAAAATCGTTTTGCAAGATAAGAGTGTAAATCAGCCCATGTGTGTAGGTGCGCTCAAGCACATCACACGTGGGCTCAAGCGCACCCCTGCCTACGTGCATAGGTGGGATCAAGCGCACTAATGTTGAAAAGTCCAGAAAATGCTGAAATTGATAAGGAAAGATAAGAAAAACTTTTTTATGTCTCCCAATCCGACTGCGAGACTGAATTACAGTTTTCTGGGATTCCTAGGGCTTCTAGGGGTTTTACATCCTATAAATAGGCCTCTAACCCTTGAAGAGAGGTGTGCTTAGTTTTAGATAGAAATTATTTTCTTGGAAGGTTGGAGAGTTGAAGAGAAGAGGAACATGGAAGGAGCCCATCCCAGCACCAAGATGAGCAACTAATTCAGTAATAAGGCATTGATGTAGCTTTTTCCAAGTAACAATGGTTTACTTGTATTTTAATTTAGGTTTCTCTATATGCATGATGGTTGTATAACTGTGAGAATTGATCTTAATATTTATATTTAATCATTATGAAAATTTTCTCTTGTCTTAGAAAGAGAAGAATTTGCTTGTGATTTAGAATTTCCTAGGCTGCCAAGCAGAATGATTTAGAATTTGAGTGATCCTTCTTTCTTTGCTTGTGCAGTGTTTTGGGATTTTGTTTATCAAAATTTGAGTTTGTTTGTTTTATGTTTCGTAATAGGAAATTATAAATCATTTATGAGAAAGATGCACTTTATCCCTCGAAAGTTTCACACCATTTGCAATTTTGGCATCCAATGTTTAAAAAATGGCAATGTACCCCAATAAAGTATCAAAAATTTGCAATGTGACCCATTCGTTACCTATTTTTGTCTAATTTGACTAAAAATTTCGCACGTCCAGCGTACATGCATTTTTTTGTCCATACTTTCCAAAGTTGCTTCATATTTTTTTGACGAAATTTCAAAAACACCCCCAATTAAAAAAACAAATAAATAAAATTTGGGGTGGCCGTAGCCACCCCTTTGGCCATGGGCCACCCCCACCTGGCTTGATTGGGGGTGGCCGAACCACCCCCAAGGGGCCTAATGGAGGTGGTTTCACCACCCCCAAATGGCCGGATTGGAGGTGGCGAGCCACCCCCATGGCCCATGAGAGTGGTTTGGCCACCCTCAAGGGGCCAAATGGAGGTAGCGGAAACCATCCCCAATCCGGGTAGAGAAAACATAAATTATTGACGAATGGGTCCCATTGCAAATTTTTGATACTTTTTGGATTACATTGTAAATTTTTAAACATTTGAGGTCAAATTACAAATAAAGTGAAACTTTATGGAATAAAGTGCATTTTTCCCATAATTTATCCATGAGGATTAGGGCTGTAAACGAGTTGAGTTTTAGCAATCTTGGCTTGGCTCGTTTTAAAGGGCATATAATCGAGCCGGTCTCAAGCCGAGCTGGGATTGCTCAAACTCAGCTCGTGGAAAGGTATTGTAGCTCAGGATTGCTACAAGTGCAATTTCGTGCCAAGCCAAGCACTCGAGTGGCTTGACTTGGCTTGAGCTCCAGGTATGGTATTTCCCATCTACAACAAAGAAAAACATAGAGAAAGCTTGAGACACCGCGAAAATGGCTTAAATCATCAGTAATAAGCCACAAGCTCAAATAAATTTTAAATCTTAAAATGAAAACAAAACTTAAACGTCAAACATATATATCGAATTGACAAAAAAAAGCAACAATAGATCGCATAAAACATTTGAGAGAGAGAGACCCGTTGGCATGAAGGCAAACGATGAGTCGATGACACCAAAACTCTGAATCTACGACGAGGTTTTGTCAATAGGAGACAAAGAGAATAGCGGAAGAGAAGAAGTAAAATAAAAAGTGACCAGTAAAATAAGACTGCCCAAGAGAGAAAGTGCAATGGTCTTTAGGGTTAATAGGATTGAATGGTTAAGATGGTGAGATGTGTATAGTCTCTTGTATTCACAGCTGTTTGATCAACTTTGAAGTAATTAGGGGTAGTTGAAAAAATTTAATGCAGATGATAAGAAATGGACCGTTAGGATGCGCTTAGATAAATTCAACAGTTGGGATGTGTTCGTGTGTCTCTAGAATATGCATGAACGACACGTGTTCAAGTTTGATCTTAAAAAAAAATATTAAATGGTTAGATTAAAATCTAATCGTCCGAGCTCTAATGGTCTTTAGGGTTTATATGATTTGTTAGCCTTACAGCTTCAATAAAAGCTTGTTGCAGAAGTTTTGATGATAACAAATTCCACCATGTTGTTCTAATGTATTTATTTCAAGGATGATAGTTGCAAACACACATTGTCAAAGAATCAAAAGAGTCAATGGCATTGGAAGACATTTTGAATTCAAAGCTAGAAGCCAACTCTTAAGCATTGAAGAAGTCAAGGTTGAAGAATCTTTACTTAAAGTAAATGGACATTTAAATACTGTAAAGACATTTACTTAAATGGTTTCAATGTAGGGCCAGCAATTTTGACACGACCTGCGAACCCGACATGAACACGACACGAAAAAACAGGTATTGGGTTTGGGCTTATCGGGTTCGGGTTGTAATCGGGTCTACCCGATTAAGACCCGGTAATTTCGTGTTTGGCGGGTCCACCCGCTAGACCCGGGGGTTTTTTTTTTTTTTCTTCTTTCTTCTTCAGGATAAGGCAGAGCAGATCTCTACCTCTCTCACTTGTCACTCGATCTGTGCTCACTCTCTCTCTCTCTCTCTCTCTCTCTCTCAAGTGACAGTCTCAGTCTCTCAGAGTCTCACTCTCCCTCCGTCTCGACGTCTCCCGACTCTCCCTCTCGAGTCTCGGCTCTCTCTCTCTCGGGTCTCCCTCCTCGCCGTCGCCGTCCTCACCGATATTTCCTGCCAAACAAACAAAGCTTTAGAGATTACTAGTATGGAGATTTTCTACTTGTTTATAAGCATAGTAAGGATGAGCACTGAACTAAATTTTCCCTTTCATCCCCACCCCAAAAAAAAAAAAAAAAAAAAGAGGAAAAAGGAAGGAAAGAGACCTTCTTTCTCGGTCACTGCAACTGCAATGGCGCTTCACAGAGTCACAGACCCACAAAGCCCAAACCAAAACCAAGATCCCTATTCCTCTTGCTCTTACGAGCCATAGCAGCAATTGCCCTCTTGTTCCTTTCTCTTCCCTCATTTCCATAAATGGGTTCTCTTCATATATTACAATTTTTATTTTTATTTTTTAATTTTATAGTTTAGGGTTTTAAGTTTTAACGGGTCGTGTCGGGTCGTGTCTACTCGATTAGACCCGGTTATTTTAAACGGGTAAAACAGGTCATGTCGGGTTACCCGGCTATTTTCGTGTCATAATCGTGTCAGACCCAATTATCCGTTTAACTAAACGGGTCGTGTCTGGGTATAGGCTAATCATGTAACGGGTACCCGGGGGTCGTAACGGGTCGTGTCAGGTACCCATTTTGCCACCCCTATTTCAATGTAAATAAGGTTGTTGGAGAATTGTGTTGAAATGGATCATTAAATTCAAATTCAAAAATGATAGTTGTCATCAACGGCTATATTAACGATACTGTTGTTAAACGGCTATATTTCCAAACGCGCATGTTGACTATGCTAACGACTATATTCTTGCTAAAGCCTATAAATAAATACCTTAAGCTCTTGTTAAAATTAGATCTCGCACTTCCAAGACTGAAGCATTCTTGTTCTCATTCATTCATCTAAGCCTTTCTAGTTCAATTCGTACAAGAGTTCTAGTGAGATATATTATTGTGAGAGTTTCATTTGTATATCCCTCTCAAAAAGGAGAGTCGTTATTTGTGAGTGAAATCTGAAATCCAAAATCAATCTTGTTAAGAGGGTTAGTCTGACCCTTGTAAAGGTTTGAACTCCACCTGCAAGGAGTTTGAAATGAATGGTGTGCTCTTGCTTTGCAAAGGTTTGAACTCCACCTACAAGGAGTTTGGAAAATAGTGGATTGAACTCTCAAGTGGTGTGCTTGGGGAGTGGAAGTAGGTCAGATAGACCGAACCACTATAAATCATTGAGTTTGAATATTCTTCTCTCTATCTCTTTATTATTGCGCTTATTCTTATTTGTCATCTTCTTTATTACTACAACTATGCTTATTTGTGATCTTCATTATATTGCATCTTGAATTGGATTAAGTTTTTACTTGGCTTAATTTTCATTAAATCAAAAAGTTTGCCATCAACCCTATTCAACCCCCTGCCCCCCCTCCCCCCTCTAGGGTTAATTCCCTCGGCAGTAGGATTGAATGCTCAAGATGGTGAGATTTATATGGTCTCTTATATTCACAGCCATTTGATCAACTTTGAAATAAGTGGTAGTTGAATGCATTTAATGCAAATGATAAGAAATAGATTGTTAGGAAGTGCCAAGATAATCCAACAACTGGGATGTCTTCGTGTGTGTCTAGAATCTGCATGAACAACATGTGTTGAATTCCGATCTTCAAAAAAAGTATTAAACGGTCAGATTAAAAGCTAATTGTCCAATCTTGGACAAATTACCAGTGGGGTTCTTGATTTCCAAATGATAGTTTGTTGTTCTGTAAATCTAACATGATTGAATGGGCTCGGGTACAAGATATTCTTGTAAGAATTTGGAAGAAGATTATCATATAAACATCAAATAAAAAAAAAATAAAAAAAAAACCTAACTTCTGGCCATTGTCACTTAAGTACTTGAATTGAATAATCCAGAAATTCAGACTTGAACGTTTGTTGAATTTGCAATCTTAAAACCCTCAATTTGCAATTTTAGAACTAGTAGTTCTTGTGTTGGCTAATTCGGTGATCAAAATGGACATTCCAAAGCACCAAGACACATCTCTAATGCAAGGCTGCCCAGACGGGAAGATTGGCTATCTGGAAGCGAAAACCCAAGAGCAGATTTTCATTCCCAACACATGGCCGTCTGGACAAGTTGCTAGGTTGTCCACACTTGCTTTCTAGTATGTCACCGAGAACCACGTTTTTAGAGTTGCCGTCTGGACGGGCACTTACCCTGTCCTGACGGCCCGTACGATTTATGTACAAATCGTGTATTTTATGTGGGTCCAAGTCTTGGGTTTTGCAAATGATAGATATTCATCTTCATAGAACTGCAAAGCAACAAAATTCTACCCTAGAGTTCATGAGAGGCTGTGCTTTAGTGATTATTTGTTGTGAGCCTAATTGTTCATCTTAAAGGATTATGTTATTTGATTGTGTGCTTTATTGAGATTTCTGTCGGAAGGGTCTTGTATAGAAGAATCACGTTAAAGAAGATTGTGAGTAAGGAGACGAGTTGGAGGCTTGTTGATATTACAGAGTCAAGGTCTTGCATAGGGTCGTAAGTGTTCCTAGTGTTTGTAATCTCTGAACATCTTTCTGATAGTGATTTCCTGGGTTTGGCTACCAGTTTTACTTTTCGGATGTTTTCTAAAAGGTTTTCCCTTCGTCACCAAAATTATTGTGTCTGATTGATTTACTGTTTTGATTATTTTGGTGACTGATTGTCTATAGATTGCTATTTGTTAATTCAGCATATCATAGCGTATTTCAATTGGTATCAAAGCGGGTTCACTCTGTGAAGGATTAAATTCCTGAGTGTGATCTTAAACTCATTGTTGTGATGTCTCAAACTCTTAACATTGTGCCTAATTTTAATGGATCTAATTATGGCTATGGAAAATTTCGTATGAGATTTTTCTTAAAATCCATAAACATTTGGTCTGTCATTGAATCTGGATTTAAAGCTCCAGATAAGCTGATAGCTGAATGGTCTAATGTTGAAAAACGAACACGGATGGCGAATGACGAAGCTATGAATGCTCTATGCTTGGCAATTTCACAAACTGAGTTCTCTAGAATTTCAAATTGTGATAGTGCCAAAGATGCATGGGAGATCCTAGAAACTACTTATAAAGGAGATAATCTTGTCAAAGCTTCAAAACTTCAAATTTTAGTTTCTCAGTTTGAGGAAATTAAAATGTTAGAGGATGAGACATTTAATGATGTTTTTGGTAAACTTAGTGAAATTAGAAATTCCATGATAAATCTAGGAAATAAAGTTTCTGACACTAAGCTGATTAGAAAGGTTATGAGATCGCTCCTTGAAAGATTTATAATGAAGGTTAATGCTATTGAGTCATGCACTAATCTTGAAACCATGAGGATAGAAGAGTTAGTTGGTGCTCTTCAAACTTATGAGTTTTCCTTGCCTCAACCTAGGGAAAATAAGGACCTTGCCCTTAGAACTCTTAGGAAAAACTCTGATGAGTTATCTAATGAGGAACTTGCCTTAATAGCTAAAAGGTTTTATAGAAATGAACATAAAATTTTTAAGAGATTTGGAAAACAAAAAGAGAGTACTCAGGAGAGAAATGAAAGAGACCCACGCGGTCCAAAATTTATGAGTGTTATGGCTATGGTCATGTGTGCAAGGATTGTGTTAATCTCAAGAGTAATAAGCCAAGAGACCAAAAAGCCTTCAATATTAATTACCATGAGTGACACCGATGAGGAAGTCCTAGATGAAAATGCTAATTATTTAGCATTTGCTATGTCTTATGATTCTAATGATTCTAAACAATTAGATGTACAGTCTGCATATGATAATGAATCAAAAAGGGTTAGTGATTTTCAAAACTCCTTTGACAATTTGATGGAAAATTTTCTATGCTTAGAAATACTAATTTGAAAATTGTAAGGATGTTAAGAATCTTGATTTTGAAAGGGATAATTTGTTAAAATCCTTGAGTGATTCACATGTTGTTTGCAATACTCTTAAATCTGAAAACCATGTGTTAATTGCTAAGAATAAATCCCTTCAAAATGATCTGGTTGAATCTATAAATCACTTGATTAAATTCTCTAGTGAAAAGCTTAATAAAATGCTGCATGTTTAGAAGCGTTCTAGTGACAGATCTGGTTTAGGATTTGATAAAATTGCCTCTTTGTCTTCGAACAATGCTTCTACTTCAAAGAATGTTTTTGTTAAACTAGTGAAAGTAGAAGAATCTTCAAGTGAGGGAAAGCAAGCAGTTGCTCTGACTCTCCAAGGTAAGAAAGGTAAGAAAATTTACATTGAGCCTCCTGCATCTTACCCTAGGCCTAGAGTCATGCATCCTCCTAGGAAATTACCTTTTCAAAGGTTTGTCCCTACATGTCATAACTGTGGAAAAGTTGGTCACATTTGACCCAACCGCTTTAGTTGAAACCTCATGTGCATAAAAAGGAAAATTCCTGTTCTAGGAAAGAAAGTGAGGGTTTGGTCATGATGGTTAGAGAAGTGTTATCTAGGCTAGATAAGTTTGAGCAAAGTCATAAATCTAAACCTAACATCTCTCAAGTGTGGGTTAGGACGGATAATACCATTCACCCCTTGTTGGGGAATGGTAGTGATCTTACCTTATGTTACTCACATGCCTAGGATTGTGTCATGCAAACTTTTGAATATCCTAGAGCATGTTGTTTTTCTATTGCTTTGTTTTGTTATTTTTAGTTTTTATTTATGCATTGCATTTTTTTTTGTGCATTCTTTCAAAAAGGCAAAAATATTTTACTTTGGTTGTCTCTTTTCTTTTGTGTCTTATGCACCTAGATAGTCCATTAATGTCTCATGTTGCTTTCATGAATTTAATTCCTTGCGTCTTGGAATGTTCTTAATATGCATGAGATGAAAATTTGCTTCAGTGGACTTGTTCTTGTGGTTACCTAAAGCTTGAGCTAATGTGGTACATTTTTCCTATGCTTACTCTCTTGCGCACATTTAAGCTTAATTTGAGATTATTTCTTCACCTTAAATGTGAAGTCTGTTAGGTAGTTATATGAGGTTTTTGACTAGTGGTATTTTTCAAATTGACCATACACTAGTTGAATGTAGGGCTCAAAAAATGTCTGCATTCCTCCTTTTGTTGTAAGCACCAATTGTTTAAGGACACTTTTTTAAAGAGAAAAAGAATCAAAATAGTGAAACAAAAATCAAAAGATCATGTTACTTATAGAATTTATTTTCACTGTGTCAAACTTGTGCTAATTGTTCAAAAGAGGAATGTATTGGATGAAAGTGGCTAGGCCCTAGTATGATAAGGTTTGACTTTTGATTTGATATACTTGTCAAAACTTCTTATTGGTGAAACTTTTTCCTCATTTTGTAAGTTGGCAATTTTTCTCATTGAATGGCTTACACACACAACACACAAGCATGGGTTGAATGCAACATTTTTCTTTGCTTGGGTTAAACAAAATGAGTTTCTTGCCATTTCCAGTTTCATGTATATTTTGCATATTCGGAGAATGTTTGGGATATTCATTGCTGAAATACATGAGTCTTTGATGTGTGTATCATGTATATTCACTTAACTTTTGAGGGGGAGAAACATGTTTTTCTTTTCAAGTTTCTTGTTGATAAATGAGTCATACATTTAGGGGGAGTTTTTGCGATTGTGTCTTCATGATCTTGCCAAATACTTCGTACATTTTCGTTTATCTGTGATCATGAGTTTTACTTGTGTTATTCTTGTTCCACATATGCCTTGATGTATTTTGTGAGTGTTTCAGGAAACATGGAAACCTTTTGTCATTTTGTGACAAAAAGGGGGAATAAATATGGAGAGATTTTGGGATGTCTCGGCATATTAGTTTTGTCACCAAATTGTCAAATGAGGAGTTTGTTAGTTCTTGTGTTGGCTAATTCCGTGATCAAAACAGACATTCCATAGCACCAAGACACATCTCCAATGCAAGGCCGTCCACACGCGCTTTCCAATAAGTCGCCGAGAACCACGCTTTTAGAGTTGCCGTTTGGATGGGCACTTACCACGTCCAGACGCCCCGTATGATTTATGTACAAATCGTGTATTTTATGTGAGCCTAGGTCTAGGGTTTTGCAGATGATATATATTCATCTTTATAGAACTATAGAGCAACAAAATTCTACCCCAGAGTTCATGAGAGGCTATGCTTGTGTGATTATTTTTTGTGAGCCTAATTGTTCATCTTAGAGGATTATGTTAGTTTGATTGTGTGCTTCATTGAGAAGTCTATCGGAAGGGTCCAGTAAAAAAGAATCATGTTGAAAAAGATTATGAGCGAGGAGACGAGTTGGAAGCTTGTCGATCTTACAGAGTCAAGGTCTTGCATAAGATTGTAAGTGTTCCTAGTGTCTGGAATCCTTGAACATCTTTCTGATAGTGATTTTCCTGGGTTTGGCTGCCTCAGAGAGGTTTTACTTTTAGAACATTTTCTAAAAGGTTTCATATTCGTCACCGAAATCATTGAGTCTGATTGATATATTGTTTTGATTATTTTGGTGATTGATTGTTTATAGATTGCTATTTGTTAATTCCACATATTGTGTGATATACACCTGAATAGCGTATTTCAAGCACCTTCACTATATTGGAGAGTGATAGATAAAAGTTTTTGGCCTATCTATTTCTGACGTTCATCTTGTGACTGATGGAGAATCACAGGCTTATTTATAGATAGACTAAGACCCTTATCTAATTTATCTAACGTTGCTTCCTTCCATCATAGGAGACAACCGTTGGCTTTGTTTGGCAAAGCCTTTTCCTTAGATATTGTAGATTGATATGAAAAAAAAGTAAGAATGTTTGGTATAAAAAAAGTGAAAAAAGTTTTGTTATGTAGTGATTTTTTTTTTATTTGAATAGTAATAAAAAGTGAATAATGTGATATAAAAAGTAAAAAAAAGTTAGAATGTTTTGATGTTGATTTTTTTAGGAAATTGTGCATGAACGGTAACAAAGGAAAAGAAAGGCTTTGCCAAACAAAGCCAACATTTGGACTTTTCACCTTAATTTAGTAGTTATCTATATATTTAATTACCCAAAAGTTTTAGTTTAATAAAAACTCTCTTAATATAGTAAATATATAATATGTGACATGTGAGACACTTTAAATCACCTTATAGGAGATGAGTTCTAACATTCTCCCACTTGGCTCACATGACACATCTTTAAAATTATTTGGGTAACTAAAACTGAACATGACCATAATTAAAGACTACTCAAGCTTTAGTTTCACATAGAGAGACAAAATACACGAATCATGGCGGTCATGTTATTATATTAACATTTCATTCCATGAATTACAATGTATTAATCTTTCTAAACAAAATCTTTATATGGTATAACTCTTTATGAATAACTTCCAATAAGTCATTCTGAGTCTAACTTTACATATCACAACGGATAAAACCAATACATGTACACAAAAACTTTATAATAATAACTTTATGTCTATAGACCATTTGAGAGAAACTAAACACAAAAATGATTTAATGAGTTTCATATATTCCACATGACTTTATACTTCTTTACTGGTAAACTTTTAGTCATGGGATCTACAATCATTAATTCAATGCTTAATAGACACTTCATGTCACTTAATATTCTCTGTCATATTGTGATACTTTATGTCGATGTACTTACTTTTGCTTGTACTTTCATTATTCTTACAGAAGAATTATTGCAGAAAATCTTTATGGGGTTCGCTATAAAATTGACAATCTCGAGACCTTTAATAAAATGTCTCAGCCATAATGCCTGTAAACTAAATTCATAGCATGCAAAAAATTATGCTTTCATATTAGATGTATCAACTTTAGTTTGCTTATTGCATCTCCAGGATATAGTCCATTAGCAATAAGAAAATATATCATGAAGTAGACTTTTTACAATCTACATATTCAGCAAAATCGGAATCTGAATAGCCAACCAGCTCTAAACTAAGGTGGCAAAACGGGTAAACGGGTAGACACGATTAAGACCCGTTAAGACCCGCGACCTGATTACCTAAGACATGAACACGACCCGTTTAACTAAACGGGTTAGCGGGTCTGACACGATTATAACACGAAAAGTACTGGGGTAATCCGACATGACCCGCTTAACCCGTTTAGCATAACTGGGTCATATTGGGTAGACACGACTCGACACGGCCCATGCGCTAAACAGGTAACCCGACCCGACCCGACCCGTTTTAAAAAAACCCTTATTAATTGTGTAATAAGAATTATTTTATTCAAATTTTAAAGAAATATTTGAGTAATCCCAATATTAAATTGTCATCAACAAGTGTCATGTTATAAATGCAATTGTCCTCCATACTAATATGAATCGGAACACCAAGCTCAACCCAAATCCATTCAAAACAACATAACCAAATACCTGACCAACTACCAACAAATTGTTTCAATAACAAAGGTACTTACCAAACGATAGTTACAATACAACACTCTAGTTGAAAAAACAAAAACACAGTGTCCAAAAATCCAATAATTTAAAATGAATTTCATAAGCTAACTCCCCAAAAAACAAGGCCCAAAACACATAAATCGAAGAACAAAACTTGAAAGAGTAATCACAATTCACAATCAACCTTTCAACTTAAGATAAATCAATTGAAATAAAGCATAAAAAGACCAAATAAGGCTAATAAGCTCCAAACAAATGCCCAAATAATTTCAGAACTTTAAGCATCCTTAACAAACATCAGTAATGAAGATTAAAAGTGCTGCTCCCACTGGGAATCCTATCAAAACCCATTACAGTTCCATCAAACTACTATACTAAACTTCTACAAATTACAAGTTCCTTTGCATATAGACAATAGTTAACATAGTCCATCATCATTAGATTCTAAACAAAATAACTAAATAAGGTTTCCATGAGCCATCATCATTAGAGTCATTACAAAATATGAACTAAATAAGGTTAATATTTTAAGAAATATTAGCAGATTGTGCTCTAGATGAATTTGGAATGTCACAAGAATTAACATCAGTTGTCAAAATTTCCTCTTCTATGCTATCCAACTTCATTTGTGCTATATCAAAAAAAAAAAAAAAAGAAAGAAGAGGAATTAGTATTATTATAGTGTAGTTAAAAAATAATACAAGTAAATGAAGAAATTAAATATGCAAATAAATAATATTGCCTTGATCTCCATATAACCAATCTCAAGTGCAAATTAATGCCTCAACAATATTAGGCTTGAGTGAGCTCCTATAATGATCAATCACACGTCCACCAATACTAAAAGTGGATTCTCAAGCAACCGTAGAAACAAGAATACTCAAAATATCACGAGTCATTGCAGCTACTTCAGGATAACGAAATTCATTTCATTTCCAAAATGAAAGGATGTCAAATGAATCATTCACAGCCACAGACCTAGGTTCCTCCAAATAAATTTCCAATTGATTCTTTTGTGAATTAGCATCGACTCCACCAAATGCCAAATATTCCTACATGAAAAAGAGAGAATATAAACATAAATAATGAAGAGTATTAAAAAGATTATATACTAAGTTACTAAAAAGATAAGAAATCAATGATATTATAATATTATTCACCTGTTCCCAAGGTAGTGTTGCTCGAGTTACTTGGGGCTGTTGAACAGTTATGAAGCTTGAACTTGAAGGTATAGAAGAAGCACTATACTCTATAAAAAAGTTATTTAATTTATCATGAACATTCACATACTGTGCAGAATTCATAACTCCATAGATCTTCATATAATAATAATTTACAAGATGAAGCTTGTAACAAGGGTCTAAGATAACTGCAATGGCCAACACTGCACTGAATTCCAACCAATATTTCTCAAATTTAGTGAGCATTTGAGTTTCCATTAAACTCTTATGCTCATCTTCACTCACAACGTCTTTCTTCAAGCTCACATAAATCATGGCAATCACGGGAAAGTATAAGTTGGTAGTGGGATACTTAATATCAGAAAAAGCACACGTAGCTTAGTAAAAGCAAGCTAAGAAACTTTTGATATTATCCACCTTTTCCCACTCAAGTGCAGTAGGACAATGCTTATAGTTTTTATCAGACATCTCTAAATAACTAAAAGCACGCCTATAGTGAATAGCACTCTCAAGCATCAGATATGTAGAATTCCATCTAGTTGGCACATCTTGTTTTAACCCCTTATGACTATCCAATGACATTTGATTCACTACTTGAAGAAAACTTTGTTTTCGCACTTGTGATCCCCTAACATACTTCACGCTATCTCGAACCTTTTGGATAGCATCACTGATCTCTTTCAATCCATTTTGCACTATCAAATTAAGAATGTGAGCATAACAACGCATATGAAAGAAATCACCATCAAAAGGAAGGGCTTTTTTCCTTTCAATTTATCTTTTAAGAACCCAACACAAAGATCATTGGAAGAAGCATTATCCAATGTTATACTGAAAATCTTGTTCTCAATCCCCCACTCTTGTAGCAAACTATATATAACATCAGACAAAGATATATCATTATGTGGTGGGGGCATAAATGAAAAGTTTAACACCCTCTTAGTTAAGACCCAATCTTTGTTAATAAAATGTGCAGTAAGGCAGATATACCCATTAGTTGCCAAAGAAGTCTACAAATTAGATGTTAAACAAATCCTCCCAGGACAAGCATTCAATATAGATTTAACCCTTTGTTTCTCCCTCAAATACATCTTAACCAATTCAGCCTTACCAGTATTTCTAGAGATAAATGGTACATCAGCACGCAAGTACTGATGTACTTCTCTCACACCATCATATTCAACATATGAAATAGGCAAATCATGCTTAATAACCGAAGCAATCAACAATTATCTATATCTTTTCAGATCAAATTTATAGTCACTTACCCCCAGAGATCCTGCTTTTCCAGCTAAAAGTATTTGCCCAACATCATGAGTGTTTCTCCCCCTGCAATTTTTACTATGCTTTCTTAAATTTCCAGTTCCATATGAACTTTGAGCCCTATATTTATTACCACACGTCTTGTATTTTGCCCATACCTCCGGGTCATTTGGATCAACATGAGGAACGATATCATAATATTGCCAAACAACTGAGGTCTTCCTACGCTTCTTTCCCTTTTTCTTACTCCCCATAGAAACAGAGTTATCTTCTAGTGAATTTACTTCAACAACATCATCGTTGTCAATTTCGAATGACTCGAATGCATCTTGAACAATTTCTTCATTAGTCATCTACACACATAATAATTAGTTAAAGTATATGCTATCGACTAGTTTAATAAGATTCAATGACTATATAATAATTACTTGTCAAAAATTTGGTGCATATTAAATACATGCCTTATTTTTCCATCGGTGCACTTTACATCAGTCAAGCACTTCCTCTATAGATCATCTTCTTTTAATTTGTATGTACTATATTTAAAGACAACATCCAAATGGATAAATACTAATTTTAAAAAATTAATTATAAAATGTTATACCATTCACTCTGTCTCTCTGTTATTCCAAATTTCCAAGGCTTTCAAGTTTCAACTTTAGCAATATTTCACTTTGATTATCTACACAAAATGTTTATCAAATTCTATCC
>NC_081546.1:19151958-19183124 GCF_901000735.1 Corylus avellana
AAATTTAAATGACATAAAAGAAATAACTGAATGTAAATAATGCATATTTCGGGGATGACATCAAATGGTTCTTACCGCCAGAAATATGAACAGAAATTTAAATGACATAAAAGAAATGACTGAATGTAAATACTGTAAAGTAAATAATATATAGATAATATTATAAGTCCTTAATTGATTTTGTCCACTAACTCTTTATTATTAATTCACTTGTATCCATTACTTTATTTTATATTATACGCTTATTGGGTCTTTAAACAATTAAATGAGGACAAGTAATAAAAGCAATAAATCATGATATTTATACAAGAAACACTTACCCAAAAATCCTTAGAAGTAAAACTCCACCAAATCTTCTCTAGGTAGCTAGTTTAGAAAAACACTTGAACACTACAAGAAAGATCTAGGCTATATGGTATTTGACTAGAATTAAGAAGTAAAATGAAAGGAGGAGCAAACAATTTTACTTGTTCTAAGATTGTAAAAACTTAAGTGAAAGTGAATTTAGCTAAGGCTCTATTTATAAGAGAATGAATGGTTAGGATTTATTTTTACACATTTGATCTAAGGGTTGAGATGGATTTAACCAAAAGTATGAACCTAGTCCATATTTCATGCTCTATACTAATTAGAATTTTCGTCCAAAATGAGGGCAGTGTATTCCGATCCATTTTTCAATGTCCAAACGTACTCCGATTGACACGAAATTTTGAGAGTAGATAGAGGGCTCCAAGACAAACATTTTATATTTTGGGTTCGACTTCATCCGAGTTCGTTTAAGTCTATTTTTGGCCTACACAAAGTTTCCAATTCAACTTAGGCTTTAACTATTTTCATTCCCACTTGGCCACTTGCCTTATTAAATCATTATAATCATGATATTTACTATAATCATCATTACTAGAAGACTTTAAGCTTTCAACAAAGGTGGCTAGCCTTGATATCTTTCTTTAGCAGTTTTAATCTCATTTAGACAGTATGAAAATTAAGACACTGCTTTTTAGGCTAAAAAACTGAAAAGCTTCAAATTAATTTATGACTTCGCTAAACACCAATATAAATAATTTATTCACTAAATTGGGTTTGATTATGCCCATAAACATATTAGTGAAGCTAAATTTTTAGAATTGAAGTAATATACATAAGAGGTCAAAAATCAATGTAATATACCTTTAACACTAAATAGTTATTTAATATCATTAATCCACATATCATTGTTCTAATTTAACGATTATATTTTTAATTTATTTAATATTATTTAAATAATAGTTTTAAAATCTAGGTCGTTACACAGGTAACACGACTGGACCCTTCACGACTTGTTTAAAAAAACCCTTATTAAATTGTGTAATAAGAATTATTTTACTCAAATTTTCAAGAATTATTTGAGTAATCCCAATATTAAATTGTCATCAACAAGTGTCATCTTATAAATGCAATTGTCCTCCATACTAATCTGAATCGGAACACCAAGCTCAACCCAAATCCATTTAAAACAACATAACCAAATACCCTACCAACTACCAACAAATTGTTTCAATAACAAAGGTACTCACCGAACAATAGTTACAATACAACATTCATTGAAAAAACAAAAACACAGTGTCCAAAAATTCAATAATTTAAAATGAATTTCACAAGCTAACTCCCAAAAAAAAAAAAAAACAGTCCCAAAACACATAAATCGAAGCACAAAACTTGAAAGAATAATCACAATCAACCTTTCAACTTAAGATAAATCAATTGAAATAAAGCATAAAAGACCAAATAAGCTCCAAACAGATGCTCAAATAATTTCAGAACTTTAAGCATCCTTAACAAACATCAGTAATGAAGATTAAAAGTGCTGCTCCCACTGGGAATCCTAACAAAACCCATTACAATTCCATCAAACTACTATACTACTGAACTTTTACAAATTACAAGTTCTTTTGCATATAGACAATAGTTAACATAGTTCATCATCATTAGATTCTAAACAAAATAACTAAATAAGGTTTCTATGAGCCATCATCATTAGAGTCATTACAAAATATGAACTAAATAAGCTTAATATTTTAAGAAATATTAGCAGATTGTGCTCCAGATGAATTTGGAATGTCACAAAAATTAACATCAGTTGTCAAAATTTCATCTTCTATACTATCCAACTTCATTTGTGCTATATCAAAAAAAAAAAAAAAAAAAAGGAATTAGTATTATTATAGTGTAGTTAAAAAATAATACAAGTAAATGAAGAAATTAAATATGCAAATAAATAATATTGCCTTGATCTCCATATAACCAATCTCAAGTGCAAATTAATGCCTCAACAATATCAGGCTTGAGTGAGCTCCTATAATGATCAATCACACGTCCACCAATACTAAAAGTGGATTCTCAAGCAACCGTAGAAACAGAATACTCAAAATATCACGAGCCATTGCAGCTACTTCAGGATAACGAAATTCATTTCATTTCCAAAATGAAAGGATGTCAAATGAATGAATCATTCACAGCCACAGACCTAGGTTCCTCCAAATAAATTTCCAATTGATTCTTTTGTGAATTAGCATCGACTCCACCAAATGCCAAATATTCCTACATGAAAAAGAGAGAATATAAACATAAATAATGAAGAGTATTAAAAAGATTATATACTAAGTTACTAAAAAGATAAGAAATCAATGATATTATAATATTATTCACCTGTTCCCAAGGTAGTGTTGCTCGAGTTACTTGGGGCTGTTGAACAGTTATGAAGCTTGAACTTGAAGGTATAGAAGAAGCACTATACTCTATAAAAAAGTTATTTAATTTATCATGAACATTCACATACTGTGCAGAATTCATAACTCCATAGATCTTCATATAATAATAATTTACAAGATGAAGCTTGTAACAAGGGTCTAAGATAACTGCAATGGCCAACACTGCACTGAATTCCAACCAATATTTCTCAAATTTAGTGAGCATTTGAGTTTCCATTAAACTCTTATGCTCATCTTCACTCACAACGTCTTTCTTCAAGCTCACATAAATCATGGCAATCACGGGAAAGTATAAGTTGGTAGTGGGATACTTAATATCAGAAAAAGCACACGTAGCTTAGTAAAAGCAAGCTAAGAAACTTTTGATATTATCCACCTTTTCCCACTCAAGTGCAGTAGGACAATGCTTATAGTTTTTATCAGTCATCTCTAAATAACTAAAAGCACGCCTATAGTGAATAGCACTCTCAAGCATCAGATATGTAGAATTCCATCTAGTTGGCACATCTTGTTTTAACCCCTTATGACTGTCCAATGACATTTGATTCACTGCTTGAAGAAAACTTTGTTTTCGCACTTGTGATCTCCTAACATACTTCACGCTATCTCGAACCTTTTGGATAGCATTACTAATCTCTTTCAATCCATCTTGCACTATCAAATTAAGAATGTGAGCACAACAACGCATATGAAAGAAATCACCATCACAAGGAAGGGCTTTTTTCCTTTCAATTTATCTTTTAAGAACCCAACACAAAGATCATTGGAAGAAGCATTATCCAATGGTATACTGAAAATCTTGTTCTCAATCTCCCACTCTTGTAGCAAACTATATATAACATCAGACATAGATATATCATTATGTGGTGGGGGCATAAATGAAAAGTTTAACACCCTCTTAGTTAAGACCCAATCTTTGTTAATAAAATGCGCAGTAAGGCAGATATACCCATCAGTTGCCAAAGAAGTCTACAAATTAGATGTTAAACAAATCCTCCCAGGACAAGCATTCAATATCGATTTAACCCTTTGTTTCTCCCTCAAATACATCTTAACCAATTCAGCCTTACCAGTATTTCTAGAGATAAATGGTACATCAACACACAAGTACTGATGTACTTCTCTCACACCATCATATTCAACATATGAAATAGGCAAATCATGCTTAATAACCGAAGCAATCAACAATTATCTATATTTTTTCAGATCAAATTTAGAGTCACTTACCCCCAGAGATCCTGCTTTTCCAGCTAAAAGTATTTGCCCAACATCATGAGTGTTTCTCCCCCTGCAATTTTTACTATGCTTTCTTAAATTTCCAGTTCCATATGAACTTTGAGCCCTATATTTATTACCACACGTCTTGTATTTTGCCCATACCTCCGGGTCATTTGGATCAACATGAGGAACGATATCATAATATTGCCAAACAACTGAGGTCTTCCTACGCTTCTTTCCCTTTTTCTTACTCCCCATAGAAACAGAGTTATCTTCTAGTGAATTTACTTCAACAACATCATCGTTGTCAATTTCGAATGACTCGAATGCATCTTGAACAATTTCTTCATTAGTCATCTACACACATAATAATTAGTTAAAGTATATGCTATCGACTAGTTTAATAAGATTCAATGACTATATAATAATTACTTGTCAAAAATTTGGTGCATATTAAATACATGCCTTATTTTTCCATCGGTGCACTTTACATCAGTCAAGCACTTCCTCTATAGATCATCTTCTTTTAATTTGTATGTACTATATTTAAAGACAACATCCAAATGGATAAATACTAATTTTAAAAAATTAATTATAAAATGTTATACCATTCACTCTGTCTCTCTGTTATTCCAAATTTCCAAGGCTTTCAAGTTTCAACTTTAGCAATATTTCACTTTGATTATCTACACAAAATGTTTATCAAATTCTATCCACATCTATGCTTGTTCTGAGCCCTATATAATCAACAAAGGAGAGGCAGATTAATAATTTAATACTTACTAGTCTCTACCCAGCCAACAAACCGTCTAAAAACAAGCATACCAAATCATGCCTATAACTCTCTAGTCTCTACCCAGCCAACAAACAGTCTAAAGACAACCAAAAAAATGCATTATACATCATACAAATCATACATTATACATCATACATAATCATACATTATCATACAAATCATACATTACATTATACAAATCAAATCAACCAAAAAACTCATTATAATCATACAAATCATACACACAAAAAATGCATAAAAAAGACAACCAGTAAAATCTAAAAAAATAGTAATAATAATAAAAATGAAAGCAAAAGATAGAGAGAATCAGAGACATACCGCCATATCGGAGACAGAGTGGCGTCGAAGAGAGAGGCGTAGCTGAGTCGGGGGAGAAGAGGCGCAAAGTAGAGATTTTTATATGGGAGAGGGAGATAGAGCCGAGAGGGAGAGGGAGAGCCGGAGAGGGAGAGAGGAGAGATGTCTGGTAGCCGGTTTGGGTTGGGGGAGGGCTGGCGGCTGCTGTTGCTGTTGGGGTGTGAGTCGTGTGACCGTGTGAGTGAAATTTTTAGATGAGAGAGGGAGATAGAGCTGAGTGGGAGAGGGAGAGCCGGAGAGGGAGAGAGGAGAGAAAGTGATGCAGGAGAATAATAATAATAAAGTAGATTTATTATTTATGTTTTAGTTTTCCTTTTTCAATAAGGATTGGGTTTTTCCTTTCCTATTAGGATTTGCTTTTCCTTTTCCTATTGGGATTTGTTTTCCTTTTCCAATTAAGTTTGCTTTTTCTTTTCCTTGTTGGTTTAGGAGGTGCCTAGCCTATATAAAGGCATCTAGTCTTTGTTGTTTTTCAATCCAGTTTGTACTATCAATTAAATTTAAGTCTTTCAGAGTTATTTCTCTGTTTGCTTATTTGGGGCACTTAGGGATTTTCTCTTCCCTACTTGTTATTTTCTCTCTTCCTGAATTCCCTTTTCTATCTTCAAATCTTAGTTTCTGCTGCTTTTATACGCTGTCAGAACAATCCTAGTTCTGCCCGGCGTTAGTTGGTATCAGAGCTTAGCGTCTTCTTGGGGTGAATTTTTCATCAGTTTTTATGGCTGGAGGTCGTGGTCGTGGTCGGCGTGGGCAGGTTCCGAATGAGGAAGTCTCCTACCATGAACACCATGTACGAGACGTGAGGATTGAAGATTTGGAAAGGCAGGTTGCGGAGTTAACCCAGCGTCTAGTGGCGCAAAACTTGGAGAGGGATCGCGAGATAGATGATCGTGATTCAGAATCCAATTTTGAGAACCCGTATCACAATCCTGTTCTGGGTCGGGAACAGGGTGTTCGGGATTGGCGGCATGGAGACTTAGGCTTCAAAGTTGAGCTTCCAGAATTTTCAGGCACTTTACAAGCCGAAGGCTTCATTGATTGGCTGCATGAGGTAGAGAGGATCTTTGATTATAAGGAGGTTCCAGATCGTATGAAGGTGAAGCTTGTCGCCATCAAACTAAAAGGTCGCGCATCTGCTTGGTGGGAGCAGCTAAAGCGATCGCGAGATAGACAAGGCAAGCCAAAGATTTGTGATTGGGAGAAGATGAAGAAGAAGATGAAGGGAAACTTTTTACCCTTCGGATACACAGAGACATTATTTCAACGACTTCATATGCTGAGACAAGGTGCAAGATCTGTTGATGATTACACTGAAGAGTTCTACCAGTTGGTTGCTCCGAACGACTTGTCAGAGACTGAGGAGCAGTTGGTGGCGCGGTACCTAGGCGGTTTGCGGCAGTCCCTACAAGACGTCCTTAGTCTCCACTCCATTTGGACGGTTTCTGAAGCCTACCAACGTGCCTTGACTGTAGAAAAGCAGCAGGCCAGGAATAATACCAGATCTACACCGAGAGGAGATCAAAATACACGAGGAACTCGTCCTCAAGAGCCTCGTCCTAATCCTCAATCTACGCAAGGTCAGAGTTCCAATTCCAGCATTCGTTGTTTTAGAAGTGGGGAGCCCGGTCATCGATCGACAGATTGCCGAAAATCTTCTAGCAGAACGGGTAAGAATCTCTTGATTGAGGATGAGATAGTAGAAGAGCAAGTCAACATCGAAGATCCTATTTTTGATGAAGGTAATGACGGGGATATTTTGTATGGAGATGGGAACGAAACTCTTGTTGTCAGAAAAAGCTTGCTTACTCCAAAAGATGATTCTGAAGAAGACTGGTTAAGAACCAATATCTTTCATACCACATGCACAATTGCAGAGCAGGTTTGCAAGCTTATTATTGACAATGGTAGTTGCGAGAATGTGGTGTCAGAGGAAGCAACTAAGAAGCTTCAGCTGAAGATTGATCGCCATCCAAAACCATACAAATTGTCATGGTTAAAAAAAGGGAGTGAGGTAACAGTAGATAAGAGGTGTTTGGTCTCTTTTTCAATTGGTAGAAAATATTTTGATAATACATGGTGCGATGTAGTGTCTATGGATGCATGTCATTTATTATTAGGCAGACCTTGGCAGTATGATCGAAGTATTATTTATGATGGACGACGAAATACCTATACCTTGAGCATCAAGGGAAAGAAGGTGGTATTAGCACCTCAACGAGAAAGAGTCATTCATGGACCAGTGATTGAAAGGGACACTAATCTCTTATCAATATCTCAATTCCTGGAGGAAGCAGAAGAAGAGGGAGTTGTATACGCCTTGATGCCATGTGAAGAAGGTGACAACGTAGATGATAAAGTTTCCATAGAGTTACAAGAGGTGCTTACGGAGTTTGCTGATTTGATGCCAGAGAATCCACCCCCTGGTTTACCACCCATGAGAGATATACAGCACCACATTGACCTCATGCCGGGGTCAAGCTTGCCCAATCGTCCAGCTTATCGCCTTAGCCCGAAGGAATCTGAAGAATTGCAACGCCAAGTGACAGAGTTACTAGAAAGAGGTTACATCCGAGAGAGCATGAGTCCATGTGCAGTTCCTGCTCTCTTAGTTCCAAAAAAGGATGGGTCGTGGCGTATTTGTGTTGATAGCCGAGCCATCAATCGAATCACAGTGAAGTATAGATTCCCGATTCCTCGCTTAGATGACATGCTAGATCAGTTAGCAGGTTCTAAGGTTTTCTCCAAAATTAACCTTAAAAGCGGGTATCACCAAATCAGAATCAGGCCTGGAGATGAATGGAAAACAGCGTTCAAAACGCATCATGGGTTGTACGAGTGGATGGTCATGCCTTTTGGGCTATCCAATGCTCCCAGTACATTCATGAGGTTCATGCATCAAGTGTTGCGGCCTTACATGGGGAAGTTTGTTGTTGTGTACTTTGACGATATTCTCATCTATAGCTCCTCACAAGAGACACACCTAAAACACCTCAGGGAGGTTCTTGACACGCTACGAAAAGAGTGTCTATATATCAATTGGAAGAAGTGTTCCTTTCTTACTACTACTGTCACTTTCCTTGGATATATTGTGTCTATTGATGGTGTTCATGCAGATCAGTCTAAGGTGACAGCAATTCTAGAATGGCCAACACCCAAGAGTCTACATGATGTTCGAAGTTTTCATGGATTGGCATCATTCTATCGACGATTCATCCGAAATTTCAGTACATTGATTGCACCAATCACGGAGTGCTTAAAGGGTCGGACTTTCCAATGGACTGAAGAAGCCAATGCAAGCTTTCAATTGGTGAAGAAGAAAATGACGGAAGCACCTGTTCTAGCTCTTCCAGACTTCGAGAAGATTTTCGAAGTTAATTGTGATGCATCTGGCGTTGGCATTGGAGGTGTCCTAAGCCAAGAGGGACGTCCGATTGCATTTTTCAGTGAAAAGTTGTCCGGGTCCAAGAAGAACTATTCCACTTATGACTTGGAGTTTTATGCCATTGTACAATCTTTGAAACATTGGCGTCACTACCTAGTGCAGAAGGAGTTCATCCTTATCACTGACCATGAGGCCCTCAAGTATATCAATGGCCAACAGAAGCTTAGTCGCCGACATGCCAAATGGGTTGCTTACCTTCAGGAGTTCACTTTTTCTTTACGGCAATAATCAGGAAATTTGAATCGAGTTGCTGATGCTCTTAGTAGGAGAGTTGCACTCCTTACTACCATGCATACCAAAGTTGTGAGTTTTGACACTTTCCGAGAGTTGTATACGGAAGATCCTTCATTCGGGAAGATATTTGCTGAGGTATCTGTAGGTAAGCGCAGTGATTATGTTACTCTTAATGGTTATCTATTTCGAGGTTTACAGCTATGCATTCCGGATAGTTCATTGAGGGAGCAAATAATACGAGAGTTGCATGGAGAAGGTCACTTTGGGCGAGACAAAACCTTGGCCTTGGTCTCATCAGACTATTATTGGCCCAAGTTAACTAGTGATGTGACCCGTTACGTGGAACGGTGTTTTATTTGTCAAAGGTCTAAGGGGACCCTCACAAATGCGGGTCTATACACCCCATTACCTGTGCCTGACGGCCCATGGCTTGACGTCAGCATGGATTTTGTTTTGGGGTTACCTCGCACTCAAAGGAGCATGGATTCTATTCTTGTGGTGGTTGATCGTTTTTCCAAGATGGCTCATTTTGTTGCTTGCCGGAAGACGATGGATGCCGCCCGAATTGCTCACTTGTATTTTCGGGAGATTGTTCGCTTGCATGGGGTTCCAAGATCTATTACATCGGATCGAGATACAAAATTCATGAGCCATTTTTGGAAGAGCCTGTGGGAAAAGATGGGGACCAAGCTTAATTTTAGTAGTGCCTACCACCCCCAAACAGATGGTCAAACTGAGGTGGTAAATCGAATCTTGGGGAATCTTTTAAGGAGTTTAGCTGAAAATAAGCCAAAGCAGTGGGACCTGGCTTTGTCACAAGCAGAGTTTGCTTACAACCGGTCCAAGAATAGAACGACTCAGTTGAGCCCTTTTGAGATTGTGTATGGGCAAAACCCATCGGGAGTGCTTGACCTAGCACCTATTCCCCGTATTGGTCGATTGAGTATTAAGGCTGATGAAATGACAGATTATCTTCGAGGAGTTCATGACCAGGTCAAGAAAGCGATAGAAGATAGCAATGTTAAGTACAAAGCACAATCCGACAGCCATAGACGCAAGGTAACTTTTGAGGTTGGTGATTTAGTTTGGGCTGTACTCACACGTGATCGTTTCCCTGTTGGTGAGTATAACAAGCTACGAGAGAGGAAGATTGGGCCTTGTGAGATTTTGCAAAAGATAAATGACAATGCATACCGACTACGTCTTCCAAGTCATTTAAAGACCTCTGATGTGTTCAATGTGAAGCATTTGACTCCATGTTTTGTTGATGCAGACAAAGACAACTTGAACTCGAGGGCGAGTTCTTTCCTACCCGGGGAGACTGATGCAGGACAATAATAATAATAAAGTAGATTTATTATTTATGTTTTAGTTTTCCTTTTTCAATAAGGATTGGGTTTTTCCTTTCCTATTAGGATTTGCTTTTCCTTTTCCTATTAGGATTTGTTTTCCTTTTCCAATTAAGTTTACTTTTTCTTTTCCTTGTTGGTTTAGGAGGTGCCTAGCCTATATAAAGGCATCTAGTCTTTGTTGTTTTTCAATCCAGTTTATACTATCAATTAAATTTAAGTCTTTCAGAGTTATTTCTCTGTTTGCTTATTTGGGGCACTTAGGGATTTTCTCTTCCCTACTTGTTATTTTCTCTCTTCCTGAATTCCCTTTTCTATCTTCAAATCTTAGTTTCTGCTGCTTTTATATGCTGTCAGAACAATCCTAGTTCTGCCCGGCGTCAGAAAGTCCGTGACTCCAGTCGCCAGTTTGGGGGGAGGGGGGGCTGGCGGCTGTTGCCTACTGCTGGTGTACTGCCGTAGTGGGGTGTGAAGAAAAGAATTGCCTGTGCAGTGTTTTAGTGTTTAGGGTTAGTGGGTTACTGGGTTACACTCACACACTTAGTTTTTTTTTTTTTTAAAAAAAAAAAATTTAAATAGGTGATGGGTCTGGCAGGTCACCCGAGACCCGGCTGACCCACCAGACCCATTAATTTAAACGTGTCTGGTGGGTCGACCACGAACTCACCGGGCCGACCCGTAAACCTGCCAGGTCGACCCACCAGACACGAATTTAGTCGGGTCTTAATCGGGTAGACTCGATTAAGACCCAAATCCGATAAGCCCAAACCCAATACCTGCTAACTTCGTGTCGTGTTCGTGTCGGGTTCGCAGGTCGTGTTAAAATTGCCAGCCTTACTCTAAACGGTCAGTGTAGCTGTAGGTCAATCTATAGTTCTTGGTTTCTTGCATATACAACAAAACTTTATTTATAGCTCTCTATCAACCCAACAATCCTACTATGAGTCCAATGTTAGGTCCAATGCAGAACTATGCATACATGAACCTACCTACTGCAGATGCATACAAAATATTTTTAATCTACTCTTGTTCCAATGCATTTTGGGACATTGATCTTTTCTTAATTTATCTCCTTTTATAATAGGTGCTACTAAAGATTTACAATCCCCTTCCTTCTGAATCTAAAATTTTTTTCAATATAGGAATTTAGAGACAGTCTTAATATTCTTTAATTCCTGTCTTTGTGAATTTCTATATCAATGACATAAGAGGTTTCACCCAAATCCTTCATTTCAAAGTTTAGTGAGAGGAACTTTATGTAGTAAACCTAAATCATTGCTTGCAAGTAAAATTTTATCTACATACAAGACTAAAATAAAGTAACTTTACTCCCACCAACCTTAAGGTATAACACAGATTAACAAGATTTTCAATAAAATCATATAAGATAATAACTTTATAAATTTTTTTATAACAATGACGAGAGATCTATCTTAGCCTATAAATAGATTTCCTTAATTTGCAAGCTTTCTGACTTTTATTTACCTACCATAATGTGCTCATGCACACTTTTGGAGGTGCCTAAGGTTTTTTAAGAAAGTTTTTCTATTAGGGTGCTAGCTGAAGCCTTATAGGAACTCACTAAGTGTTCCTTAATAGCATTTATAAAATATTTGGCCTTAAAGTATTCAGGAATAGAATCCCAATACACTTAGTAATATGAGATTTTTTAAACATCAAACTTAGGCAATTATATTGCTCCCACTGTTCATGTTTACTAATCTCATGTGGCGTATTTGATTTTGTGAGAGTGGGTGACTCATCTACACAGAACACCAAATTAAGTTCCAAACACACCAAAGTAAAAAAAAAAAAACACTTTTTCTTTTCAATCAGAAAAATTATCACTATAAAGTATTGGAACATAAAATACCAATAATTAAAGTAGAAAGAATGCATTATGTGTACAATGACCAAGAAAATAAGATACTTTAATGCTATGAAGTAACTTTATTTAAATTAACAAATGTTAATTTAATAGTAAATTTCAACCTACCTATGAGCAAAGGCTACATCGCATCACGCATGAATTTACTAATTAAATTTATTAATAAGACTAGTAAATTTAAACATTAATAAATAAAAATTTCCTGTACCTACGGGCATAAGAAAATTTTATTTTTAATGCCAAATTTACCATCTTATTCTAATTAAATCATAAAATAATAAAGCGTCCCTACTATTAGGAAATGTGTTGCATCCAATAAAAATTAGACTCATCAACTTAAAACACAAAATAAAATGAGCACCAAAACACCCGATCAAACAACCACCCTTCCTTGTAATTGCTAAACCCATTGCCTCTTCCCAACTTCAGATGGCTTCTGCACGCAATTGAAGTAGCAGATCTGGAACTGCTTGATTCCACCGGTTGAAAGAATATCTCCAATGTTGTAACCAAAAGTACTACTACTGGACTTCTACTAGTACTACTACTAGACTAGTACCCGAATATTGCTCTTGATTCTACTTCTTCACTCTTCTCTCTCAACTCTCACTGCTGCTGACTACTAGTACTACCTGGGAAACAAACAATAATAATGAGAAAGAGTACTAGATATTGATGAAAAGGGTTTGGTGGGTTTTGTGTGCTTACCGAGGTGGGAGAGAGAGAGATGGTTGTGGCAGAGGTGAATAAGAGAAATATTGTTAGGGTGGTGAGAGTTTGTATAAGAGTGTGACGGCGGCGGCAGTGGCATAGTACGCCCATTGCCGAGCAGGTTAGTGACAAAAGCCTGATGAGTGATATTGAGCACCAATAAATATGGCTTAGGAGTGAAAAAGATATTGCATTTGAAGGAGAGCGATGCTACTATTATTATTATTATTGTACTTCTTGTGTGTGAGCGTGTGACTCTGTGTGTGTGTGGGTGCTTAAGTCCAAGTCAAGGACACCTACTAGTACTACTACTAGACTTCTTTTTCCCACCTTTGGAATTCACTAGTTCATTCAATCTGACCACAATTACAAATATCTTTCACCAAAAGTTAGATACCCTTTTGAAAATTTCATTCTTCTCTAAAACCTCAATCAAACCCTAAGATTCAAAGCAATCCTCCAATAAAAAACCAAAACGAATGTGATGCAGGAGAATAATAATAATAAAGAAGACTTATTATTTATGCTTTAGTTTTCCTTTTTCAATAAGGATTGGGTTTTTCCTTTCTTATTAGGATTGTTTTCCTATTAGGATTTGTTTTCCTTTTCTAATTTGGTGTGCTTTTCCTTTTCCTTGTTAATTTAGGAGGTGCCTAGCCTATATAAAGGCATCTAGTCTTTGTTATTTTTCAATCCAGTTTATATTATCAATTAAATTTAAGTCTTTCAGAGTTATTTCTTTATTTGCTTATTTGAGGCAATTAGAAACTTTCTCTTCCCTATTTGTTATTTTCTCTCTTCCTGAATTCCCTTTTCAATCTTCAATTCTTAGTTTCTGCTCCTATTATACGCCATCAGAACAATCTTAGTTCTGTCCGGCGTCAGTTGGTATCAAAGCTCAGTCACTTTCTATGAATGGGGAGGAGCAACCGCTTTGCAGACATGAACGAAGTGTACGTGCGCACGGAGATAGCACGTAAGGAGCAATTGGCGATTCGTTTGAGGTACATGAGTGGTGGGCCGAACAATTGTCGTCGCCAACCAAGACCGCGATTCATGGAGGTGGAAGGCAAATCTATCGCTGAACATTGGCAACACACAGAGGATCGATTCAGGGCTATGAGGGATCAAATTGTAGACCTCACTACCCAATTATCCAACTTGTGTGGTCAACATGGGAACGGATCTAGAAACCCGTTTGCGAAGCGCCAAACGCACGGACGTCAGCACCTTGCACAAGCTCATGCCAATCAGTGGGTAAGGAAATTTGAACTTAAAATTTTGAAATTTGACTAGGATCTAGAACCCGACAAATTTCTGGATTGGGTGTTGGTTGTTGAAGAGGTTTTTGAATTTAACGGAATGCCTGATGAACAACGAGTCTCTTTGGTGGTACATACATTCCGGGGAAGAGTTGGTGCGTGGTGGCAACAACTGAAGAAAACTAGGAAGCGGGAAGGCAAATTGAAGATGAATAGTTGGGAGAAACTATTGAAATATATGCGGGTCGCTTTCTTGCCCCATAGTTATACCATGGGTCAAAAGTCACAAAATTGGAGACAAGGGTCTATGGCTGTGACAAAGAAAATAGAAAATTCCTATAAAAAAGAGGTATTTAGGAAAACATGGAGTGAGGCGAAGAGTCCAGGACAGGCCAATTGGACCCCTACTTGCCAATCACAAATCCATAAACTGAATCCATATTTTGTTGATGAGGAAAAAAAATCTGTGGATGAAGAGTTTAGACATGAAGATATTGTAGATCCTTTGCAAGAATTTGTGGATTGGGATTCCGCACCAACCTATGATAACAATGTCAACGAGGAAGAACCGATTGAAGGATCTTTGGCATCCGACCTAGAGGAGGAGTACGAAGATGATGGATTTTCTCTTATGCTTGGCGGCCTCTACCCCGACGAAGATGACCAAGAGGAAGAGTATAAAGAAGATGGTTTTTCTCCCATGTTTGACGGCTTCTATCCCGAAGATGAGCAATTGGAAAAGGAAGAGCCCATGGGTGACATCGACAATTATGAAGAGGTTGATGAAGACTTTTTAGGTGAAGTGCCTAATTATAATGATGAAGGGGTTGATTATGTTGATTTCCTTGGTGTTGAAAGTATTTTATCCTAACAACAATTGTGATGAGTTCTATGCGGATGAGGAGAATTATATGTTCACAAGGGAAACAATGGTTGCCCCGTCCTTGAGTATCTTCATGGCACGTGAAAGGGAGAAGGAATGAGAGAACGGCAAATCTAAAGTATTGCCAAGTGGTGTGTGGGGCTTCCATGACAACCATCAAGGTATTTCGATGATGAGAAGCGTCATGTTTATTTTGGGGTGTTGCCTTGTCTTGATCTTGAGGAAGGGTGACTGGAACGAGTTGATAGGGCATCCAAAGGACTATGGAAAGAACCGGCTTTGAGGACGAATTCTCTCCAACAAGGGGAGAATGATACAGATTACGTAGCTGTCAGTTTGTTTTATTTTCTAAATCGACTTTATGTTGTTATTTTATTAGGGTTAGGGTTTTAAGAGTCTTTATTTCATTATTTTATTAGGTTTAGGGTTTTGGGGGCATTTATGTCATATTTTATTAGGTTTAGGATTTTTGGCTATAAATATATGCTTATAGCCTCCAGAGAAACACAGTTGTTGTTTATTATTGATTTTTATTAATGAGAATTACTCATAGTTGAGTTTATTCCTCTTTTTCCTTCAATTGGAAGAAGTGTTCCTTTCTTACTACTACTGTCACTTTCCTTGGATATGTTGTGTCTATTGATGGTGTTCATGCAGATCAATCTAAGGTGACAACAATTCTAGAATGGCCAACACCCAAGAGTTTACATGATGTCCGAAGTTTTCACGGATTGGCATCATTCTATCAACGATTCATCCGAAATTTGAGTACATTGATTGCACCAATCACATAGTGCTTAAAGGGTCGGGCTTTCCAGTGGACTAAAGAAGCCGATGCAAGCTTTCAATTGGTGAAGAAGAAAATGAAGGAAGCACATGTTCTCGCTCTTCTAGACTTCGAAAAGATTTTCAAAGTTAATTGTGATGCATCTGGCGTTGGCATTTGAGGTGTCCTAAGCCAAGAGGGACGTCCGATTGCATTTTTCAGTGAAAAGTTGTTGGGGTCCAAGAAGAACTATTCCACCTATGACTTGGAGTTTTATGCCATTGTACAATCTTTGAAACATTGGCGTCATTACCTGGTGCAGAAGGAGTTCATCCTTATCAATGACCATTAGGCCCTCAAGTATATCAATGGCCAACAGAAGCTTAGTCGCAAACATGCCAAATGGGTTGCTTACCTTCAGGAGTTCACTTTTTCTTTACGACACCAATCAGAGAATTTGAATCAAGTTGCTGATGCTCTAAGTAGGAAGGTTGCACTCCTTACTACTATGCATACCAAAGTTGTGGGTTTTGACAGTTTCCAAGAGTTGTATATGGAAGATCCTTCATTCGGGAAGATATTTGCTGAGGTATCTGTAGGTAAGCGCAGTGATTATGTTACTCTTAATGGTTTTCTATTTCGAGGTTTATAACTATGCATTCTGGATAGTTCATTGAGGGAGCAAATAATACGAGAGTTGCATGGAGAAGGTCACTTTGGGCGAGACAAAACCTTGGCCTTGGTCTCATCAGACTATTATTGGCCCAAGCTAACTAGGGATGTGACACGTTACGTGGAACGATGTTTTATTTGTCAAAAGTCTAAGGGGACCCTCACAAATGCGAGTCTATACACCCTATTACCAGTGACCGATGGCCCATGGCTTGACGTCAGCATGGAGTTTGTTTTGGGGTTACCTCGCACTCAAAGGAGCATGAATTCTATTCTTGTGGTGGTTGATCGATTTTTCAAGATGGCTCATTTTGTTGCTTGTCGGAAGACGATGGATGCTGCCCGAATTGCTCACCTGTATTTTCAGGAGATTGTTCGCTTGCACGGGGTTCCAAGATCTATTACATCGGACCGAGATACAAAATTCATGAGCCGTTTTTGGAAGTGCCTATGGGAAAAGATGGGGACCAAGCTTAATTTTAGCAATGCCTACCACCCCCAAACAGATGGTCAAACTAAGGTGGTAAATCGAAGCTTGGGAAATCTTTTAAGGAGTTTAGCTGGAAATAAGCCAAAGCAGTGGGACCTGGCTTTGTCACAAGTAGAGTTTGCTTACAATCGGTCCAAGAACAGAACGACTTAATTGAGCCCTTTTAAGATCGTGTATGGGCAAAACCCATCGGGAGTGCTTGACCTAGCACCTATTCCTCGTATTGGTCGATTGAGCATTAAGGCTGATGAGATGACGGATTATCTCCGAGGAGTTCATGACCAGGTCAAGAAAGCAATAGAAGAGAGCAATGTCAAGGACAAAGCACAATCCGACAGCCACAGACGCAAGGTAACTTTTGAGGTTGGTGATTTAGTTTGGGTTGTACTCACGCGTTATCGTTTCCTTGTTGGTGAGTATAACAAGCTACAGGAGAGGAAGATTGGGTCTTGTGAGATTTTGCAGAAGATAAATGACAATGCATACCGACTACGTCTTCCAAGTCATTTAAAGATCTCCGATGTGTTCAACGTGAAGCATTTGACTCCATGTTTTGTTGATGTGGAAAAAGACAACTTGAACTCGAGGGCGAGTTTTTTCGAACCCGGGGAGACTGATGCAGGAGAATAATAATAATACAGAAGACTTATTATTTATGCTTTAGTTTTCCTTTTTCAACAAGGATTGGGTTTTTCCTTTCCTATAAGGATTTATTTTCCTTTTCCAATTAGGTGTGCTTTTCCTTTTCCTTGTTAATTTAGGAGGTGCCTAGCCTATATAAAGGCATCTAGTCTTTGTTATTTTTCAATCCAGTTTATATTATCAATTAAATTTAAGTCTTTCAGAGTTATTTCTCTGTTTGCTTATTTGGGGCAATTAGGGACTTTCTCTTCCCTATTTGTTATTTTCTCTCTTATTGAATTTCCTTTTCAATCTTCAATTCTTAGTTTCTGCTCCTATTATACGCCGTCAGAACAATCTTAGTTCTGCCCGACGTCAGAATGAAACCAAAAATCAAAGAGAAAAACCATGTTGTCATCGATTGATGAATCATAAAGCAATGAGATGGGTATTATGTGTACTGCAAGAGAGGGAGAACCGGAGAAGAGAGGCTACCGGCCGGTGGTTTTGATGAATTGGGTGGGCTGATCCAATGCTATGTGTATATTTTATTAAGTGAAATAAATTGACGTGTCGAAGTTCTATTGGTTGCTGTAAATTAATGGATTTACACCAAATCTTGATCGAAGTTATAACCAAAATAATAACCTCTATCAGTCATTAAATTTATGAATTAATCACAACATAGATATTTGACTTTCTTTATGATGTTCATGTAAATAATCTTTATGTGATTATCATTATAAAATTAGGATGTTGTGGCTACACTACAAAAAAACATCACATTATTGACGTGGCAAACAGTAACTTAAGTTTGCCACGTCAATAATTTTTGACGTGTCTAAATAAACACGTCAAGAAACAATTTATTGACGTGTCGGGTTTAGACACGTCAAAAAATTTTTGACGTGTCTAAATGCCATGTCAAAAAGTTTTGATGTGTCTTTATTCGACACGTCAAAAATTATAATTAATTATAATTAAAATTAATTAGGTAGTAAATTAATTTTAATTGGTATGAAAAATTAATTTGATCATATTAGAATAAATTAATTGGTATATACATATACGTATATATCACATGCATGCCAATTAGCTAGTATCATAATCATACTATTGTATACCAATTAATATCATAATCATACTATTGTACAATTAATATTATCACATGCATATGAATCAAACATTTCATTAATATAATATGATATTATCATGCATAAATCATTCTAGTAATATTAATATGATAGCCATATTAATTTTTTAAAAATATATAGGGCATACATAATACATGTATTTTATAAGACCCGTAAACCCCACATGAACTCGGCCAACACAAAATACAATGTTCGGTGAGTGGATTATTGAGCCTATTTTACTATCTGTACATCTAGAATATTAATTTATTTGTTTTCTAATTAGTTTTAAGTATATTGTATGTATAATGTGTTATATAAGAGAAAAAAAATGATATAAATGAAAATTTTATAAATTTATCTTGCAATTCTTGATGTGTCACATGTGGACACGTAATAAAATGGTGACATATCATTTGAGAACTAAATTTTTGAAAATGAAATTTGGGATATGTAACACTCCTTATATATATATAGCTGTTATGCAATTAAAATATATGTTAATAATAAAATAATTTAAATACTTAACCTTATAAAATGAGAGTTAATGTAGTATTTTTTTAAAAATTATATTATTTCAATGTAATTAAAAAGGAGGAAGGAAGAACTTGGACGGCTAAAAAACATATTAAAAGGGGAGATGAAAAAACAAATTATATTTTTTCAATATAATTTAAAAAACATATTAAAAAACAAGAACGTGCCACATGTAGCACGTCAAGAACTTCTTGACGTGCCACATGGCACGTCAAGAATTATATTGAAATAATCTAAATCTTGACGTGTCCTGTATTGACACGTCAAGAAGCTCCTCGGGAAGGCGCAATTCCAACTAGTAGCGCCTTCCCTCTCCTTTGCTTTTTTCTTTCTTTCTTTCTTTTTCCTTCCCTCTCTTTCTCTCCCCCGCGCTTCAGCTCCCCTCCGCCAGTTTTTTTTCACCTCTAGCCGGCCGTTTTTCACACAGCCCTCCCCTCCACATTTCTTTCTCTCACCCACGTTCTCTCTCTCACCCTCTCTCTCTCTCAGTGGTTCTCTTTCCAGCCGTCACCACCGTGGCTCCCTCCGACAAGCACGAGCTCTCCCTCCGGCGGCCTCTCACGCGTTCTCCGGCCTCTCCAAAATCAGGTATACATATATATTTTACAGTGTATATTATTATATATTATTGATGTAGTTATATTAGCAAATTAGTTTTACATGTTAGCTAATTAATTTATTTGTTTGAGATATATGCTTTGTATTATTTGTTTGACATATATGTTTTGTATGGTGGGAATATTGTTTAATGTATTTGCATGCATGCATGCATGCAAAATTACGTAGAAAAATTTGTTGAAATTAGGTTTTTTTGTGCAG
Source organism: Corylus avellana (assembly GCF_901000735.1). Classification (NCBI taxonomy): domain Eukaryota; kingdom Viridiplantae; phylum Streptophyta; class Magnoliopsida; order Fagales; family Betulaceae; genus Corylus; species Corylus avellana. The sequence goes on from NC_081546.1 coordinate 19,171,887, forward strand.
ATTTTTGCATTTAGATTTAGACCCATATTTGTGTAAGTTTTGCTTTTGCACATTATCAGAACCAAAAAACCAAAAAACTTGCTTAAACCAAAAAAATAATAATAATAATAACAAATGCATATCCATTTTGGTCGTTAATTTATGTTTAGATTTTGAAAATTTAGAATAAGTATGTAAGTGTTAAGAACGAAAAACAAAGGAAAAAACAAAAGAAAACAAATAACATAGTTAGCTGGATTTATTTTATCTATGGTCCCCATATATAACAAATGCATAAATGTTATAATAAATGAAAAAAAAAAAAACAACATTTAACCTTGCTAGCTATATCTAATTGATCTTGGGTCTCCATATATAAAAAATTCATTTAGGTCTTACAAATTTAGATTATGTAAATGTCATAAAAAAATGAAAACAAGAAAATTACAACAAATAAGATAGCTAGATCTATTTTATGTAGGGTCCCTATGTATAACAAATGTATTTACATTTGGACCTTAATTTTGTTTATGTTTTGCAAATTTAGATTATGTAGATGTTATAATTAAAACTAAATGTATGTGTTTATTTGTTAAAAATAAACAAAAAACTGAAATGATGTAATTAAAGAAATACTGTAAAAAAAAAAACAAACTAGCTAACTTAGATTTATTTTATTCAAGTAAGGTTCTAGTAACTAAAGCTATGGACAAGAGTTGGATGACAAAGTCTAGAGGTACGAGGGAATACAGAGACAGGTGTAGATTATTCGTGGACTTTGCAGTTAAGAACTGTACAATCCCTGATGGAAAAATTCACTGCCACTATAAGGCGTGTCATAATAAGCAGCACCACCCGCCGGGTTTCGTATTTGACCACTTGACAGGGGTAAAGAAATAATGACTGCATACAAAAACTGGTATTATCACGGTGAGAAGGCTGTTCGGTCTCCTGTTGCAATCTCTAATTCGACTACCATGATCACAGATGAGGGTATAAGCACAACACAATGTGAAAACATGCAGACAATGTTGTGTGATCTATTCGGCATGCACGGTGTCATGGAAGACAATTGTGAGCTTGAAGTGGTGGTGCAGGGGGATGAAGAAACTGTGAATGAAGAAGCCGACGATGGTGACGTACTAAAGTACTACAACTTGCTTAAAAAGGCAGAGAAGCCACTTCATGATGGGACCAAACATAGCAAGCTTAATGCTACTGTATATCTGTACAACTTGAAGTGTGTTGGCGGACTTAGTAACGCAATATTCTCATCTTTCCTTGAGTTTATCAATCAGTTGCTGCCTCCGAGTGATGAAGCTTTGCCGGTGAATACATATGAGGTGAAAAAGTTTCTAAGAGATATGGGCCTCGGGTATGAGAAGATCTCGGCATGTCGTGATGATTGTATGTTATTCTAGAAGAACAATAAGGATTTAGATACATGTACTGTTTGTGGAGTATCTAAGTGGAAGGATGAAATTCATTTGGATGAGGATGGTCAACCCATATCATTGACTAAGAAATGCCCGGTCATGGTGTTGCGGTGGTTTCTACTCATGACACGACTATAGAGACTATTTATGTCAGAGCATATTGCCCCCTATATGAGGTGGCATGCAGAAGGCCGGACTAAGGACGGTGTATTGAGGCATTTGGCTGATGGTGAAACATGGAGGGCATTCGAAAATTTACATCCAGACTTCTCAGCGAACAGCAGGCACGTCATGCTTGGACTAACCTTAGATGGATTTAATCCATTTGGAAACATGAGCACATCCCACAACACTTGGCCTGTAATGCTTGTACCGTAAAACTTGCCTACTTGGACGTGCATGAAACAAATGCCATTTATACTATCCTGATAATCCCAGGCCCAAAGTCACCTGGAATGGATATAGATGTCTACCTTCGACCCTTAATGGAGGAGTTACAAGAACTATGGACTGTAGGTGTACGCATATTTGACGTCTCCACGAAAAAGAACTTTGTGTTGCGAGCGCAGTTGATATGGCAATTAATGACTTCCCGGCATATGCAGATTTGTCCGAGTGGCCTAAAAGGGGTGAGAAGGCATGTCCCTGCTGTATGTACTCGACAAGGTCCAGAAGGTTAAAACATGGCAAGAAATCTTGTTATATGGGGCACAGGCGATACTTCCCTATGGATCATCCGTGGAGGAGGAACAAAAGATCATTTGACGGCAAGCAAGAATTAGAATGTGCCCCCGATGTGCCAAATGGAGATGAAATCCTTAGACAATTGGAAGATATGACATTTGAGGATGAGAATGCCGGTAAAGCAAGGACGGATAATAAGAAAAAAGACAAGAAACGGAAGAAGAGTGGGCCTACAGAAAGAGGAGGCGAGACTGCTAACGTATTATGGAAGAAGAAAAGTGTTTTCTTTAGGTTACCGTATTGGAAAAATAATCTATTGTGGCACAACCTTGATGTCATGCACATTGAGAAAAGTGTGGACAACATACTTGGCACAATACTGGACATTCCAGGGAAAACGAAGGACAAACTCCAAGCCCGCACAGACTTGCAAGAAATGGGGTTGAGACATACACTTCATCCGTACACGGACGAGGATGGTCAAACATATATGCCCACAACTTGCCACACGATGTCTAAGGACGAGAAAACACATTTTTGAAAGTGCTTCAAAATGTAAGGGTGCCAGATAGATATACCTCGAACATTTCCTGATGTGTACGACTTAGTGATCGTACGATATCCGGTTTGAAGAGCCATGACAATCACGTCATTATACAACAACTTCTCCCTATTGCATTGCATGGATCACGGCCAGGTAATGTGGTTAGACCACTTGTCGAGATGTTTGCATTCTTCAGGGGCCTATGTTCAACGTCATTGACACAAAAGGATATGGACTGACTAGAGGGTGACATTTGTATGACTTTGTGCCAGATGGAATAGGTCTTCCCCCCAAGTTTTTTTTACCATAATAGTTCACTTGGTCGTGCATCTTGTCAGTGAATGCCGACTCGGTGGACCGGTAGAGTATAGGTGGATATATCCGGCAGAGAGGTAAAATAACTTTACGATTATTCATCAATTTATTTTTCCTCTGTTATAAAATTGTCATTAACTGTAATGAATGCATTATGTTCATATGTAGGAGCCTTGGGGGGTTCAAATCTAATGTTCACAATAAAGCAGCTCCTGAAGGCTGCATTACGGAGGGCTACATAGCAACTGAGTTGGTGGCGTTCTGCTCGAGGTATTTAGACAATGTACTAACATTTCACAATAGAGCTCAAAAAAACCCAGATGGTTCAAAGGGGGCAGGAACATGAGTCATCCTTGACCGTGTCACATTGACACAAATTCACCGATACATTATGTTTAACTCGGACGAGTTCCTTCAACTACGGACGTAAGTCGTGTTAGTAGTCTATGCAACTTCAATATCACCTTGCACCCTTAGTTGTGAATTATAATAGAATTTATATTCTGTATTGTAGGGTGCACATGGATACACTTAGGCGATCATGCAATAAGGGGTGAACGACGGAGGATCAGTTGGAAACCCTACATCAAGCGCTGTTCTGCGATTGGTACCTTGACTACGTAAGACTACCGTGATGTTTGACTATTACAGTCTGATTATATTTACTTATTGATTCATAACAACTAACAAAACTAACTTCTTTATGGTCAATTGTACGTAATATACTCGCAGATCGATCGATTGGACGATCGACGCAAGAAAGAAATAGGTGACAAACTAGTAATGCATTGTAGAGGGCCGGAGAAGACAGCTACCAGATATAACAGATATGTGGTTACGGGAAGCTGTTTCGCACTATTGCATTCGATGCCGGAAAGAGGACGCAAAACAGTGGCGTGTGCTTGTTGACTGTTGCTGGCGAAACATACTATGGAAAGTTGACGAAAATAATTAAGGTGGAGTACTTCAACAGGACCAAGTATGTTTTGTTCAAGTGTGATTGGGCGAATAACACGAGGGACAGGGTGTACAAGGTAGACGAGTATGGCATGACGCTTGTCAGCTTCAAAAGCCTTGTCCACCAGGGCCAGAAAATTACTGATGAGCCGTATGTGCTAACGTCACAAATTGACCAAGTATTTTACGTCGAAGATGAAAGGGACCTTGATTGGGCTTGTGTTGTAAGGACTAAACCTAGAAACGTATACGCCGTTGGTCAAGGTGAAGGTCCTGAAGATGAATGTGCCAACTACCACGAGTGTGAGCCGTTCCTATTGACCATCAATAATGAAGTGGATCCGCAGGATGACATTGACTACGTCTGACAAGACTTAGATCTAATATAATCGTATGTGGTTAAAAAAATTTGCTGTAATAATATATATAGTTCACATTAATTGACTTGTTTTATGTTATTTATTTCTACATTGATTGGTTATTGTGGTGCATATTTTATCTATTGTATACATAATTAATTGGGTGCGTTATGTGTTTCACAGGTTCATATGAGTACTAGGGGAAAGTGTAGACGACGGAGGCCCCCGTATGTAGAGGACCAAGAGCATAGACCAGTACTTCCTGAGCATGTGGAAGGGTCTCAGTCCTATCAATTTCAGCTAGTTCCGTACGACACGTAGCACCCATATGATTCGCTTACTCCGCTGCCTACGATGAGCGAGTTAGGGATTTGTGCACATGGCGATGTAGAGCGGTTGTTCCCCCTGAGGAGAACACAGGTGTCCCATACAGTGAGCCATCGCAGCCGAATGACAGCGAGACAGTACAATCCGGAGGACGTGGATGATGGGACAGGTGCCACGCATGATTTGCAACCCGATGACCCTCCATAAGTGTTTGGCAGTCGCCAGCTCTGGACAACAAGTAAGTATATATACTTCAAATACCAATATTGAATACGTATATAATTTATGTAGTTACTATTGAATTTCAAATAATTAACATTTGCAATTATTAATATGTTAGGCATCGGGCGAGACAAGTGCATCCATATTCAGGTGGTGACCATTCCACTATTGAATAAGACATGGGATGTCCCCACTGGGCAAAAGATTGCGTGTGAGTACAATAGGGCGTGGCAGCCCGTAAAATTTACCGGGATGAAATTCCGAAGGATGACCCACAACATCATAAGGAATGGGAAGTATGCTGCCTACATGAATGCATTGCAAGTAAAAAACAACATACCTCACTGCACTGGGTCGATGAGTTTCGCTAAGCCGGCACATGAAGAGGTATTTGTCGTATTTACCGCTGCATATATATATATATAACCGGTTGTTTAGGCCTTTTGTTTTTTTTTTTTTTTTATTGTTTTGTTTTTTTTATGTAGACCTTATCTTTGGGCACTACTCCGACTCGAGTGCAAAATTACATCTCAACACACACGATGATGGATGGTGGCTATCAAAATGAAGTGGTCAGGGAGAGATGTGTAAGTACTCACTGATATATATTTTAATAAATTATTTATGATTAGCCTTCCTTAGATGAGATACTAACTTGTTATTTAACGTACATGAGAGGATGACGGAATTGATACCCACTGACCCAGCATTGACGTCGAGCGTGACTGAAAGGATGGTGCGGTGGACACCTAATGACGCATATGCTTAGGCGCATGTAAATAAGCCTGAGTACGCTGGCAGGGTCCGACAGGTGGGTCAAAATGTTTTGTTGGTGTAGGGTAGTATACATTCGTACTATACACCATCTTAGGCACGGTCTCAGAATCCTGGGAGCTCATCGTTGTCACAGATGACAGATAGGATTAGAGAACTTGAAGAGGAGTGGGCACAACAAATACGTGCGATGGATGAGATGGTTAAGCAGATTGAAGAATAAAAAGCTCAGATAGCAGAGAAAGATGCCATCTTTGAGGCCCGTTTCCGCCAGCTTAAGGCCATGCTCTCGTCGACCTCTGGATCTGTGCCCCACAGAGGTAATGATATACTTTGTGCTGTTTTTCTAACAGTTGTTAACTGTTAGAAACCCCTAGTCTTCACAAAAGTCTCAGTTAGCAACGCTTTGTTACAGTAGTCCATTTTAGAACTAACATATATTTGCATCACTGTATAGCTGTGCTTTGAATTTTTTTTATTGATTATTATTGGTTCACAACTCATTTGCAGGTAATGCAGATTAAGCGTTGGGGGATGACTATGTTGAGTTGGGCTGAGCACGTCGTTTCTCATCATTGTTTGTTAAGTTTTATATAATTTTTTGTATATTTGTTTGTATATAGTCGTTTGTTGATGTATATAGTTAGATCAAACTATATGTTTGTTGAAACTAATTGGAACTTTTTTGTAGCAGATAGAACAGAGATAGTTTGATTGTATATTTGTTTTGTCTTGTGTTGGAACGTATTTTCGATGTATATATTTGTTTTGTTCTGTGTTGTGTTGGAACGTAGTATATGTGTTGGAATTTTGTTTAATAAAACTGTATTGGAATTTCATATGCATTGAATGTATTGGAAATTGGATTTATATTAGATATTGGATATATATTGGATATTGGATATGTATTGGATATTATATATATATTGTATATGTATTGGATATTGTATATTGGATATGTATTGGATATTGGATATATATTGGATATGTATTAGATATTGTATATTGGATATGTATTAGATATTGTATATGTATTAAGTAGTGTATATTGGATATTGGATATTGTATATTGGATATGTATTGTATATTGGATATGTATTGGATATTGGATATTGGATATTAGAATTGTATTTGGATATTGGAATTGTAATTGTATTTGAATATCAGGTTAATATGTAAATCTGGGTACTTAATATAGAAAATATTTAATTGAAAAAAAAAAGAAAAGATTTTTGACATGTCAAACGGACGTCAAAAGATGTGGCAAAACTACCACATCAAAAAAATGTTTTTTGACGTGTTGGTCTTTGACACGTCAAAATTTTTTGACATGGCAGTGTTGCCACGTCAAAAACTTTGATTTTTTAACACCCCCCTTTTAACTGTTTAGACACGTCAAAAGGCACATGTCAGAAACCCCGAGTCAAAAAATACTCAATTTTTGTAGTGCTATTCCTAAAAAAATTATAATAATCATAACTTCAATAACATCTAATTTCCATATAGATGCCAAAAATTCATCTATGAAGTTTTACAAAACTGTCTTTACTTGATTATCATTATGACTTAGGATGCTGTGACTATTCCCAAGTCACTTTAATTTTCGTGGAGGAGGATTTGAACTAGTGATTTCCGCTTTATTAGGCGTGGTCCCAGCCGATTGAACTACCTCTTGGGGATGACTTTAATTTTCATTACTTCATAATGGCACCATAAAACTATCTTTATGTTGATCATAAAATATCCCATAGCATAATACTCTTAATAAATATTTATGCTCAACAAAATAAAACATCACATGGGATTTAAATAAGCATTAAATAAATATTTTCGATGCTAGTATAAAACTATATAAAAAAGAGAAACGAATGTGAACCAAGACAAAAGGAGTAGCCTGATGGTTAAGTCGCTTTAGCACAAACCTGTGAGGGTTCGAAATTCTCCATAGTAAAATACAGAACTAGCTTTATGTCTCTTTTCTAGCGCGTGTACAACACGCGCCCAGCATGCAATTGGGCTTACATTCGGGGTAGGGGATGAAGCTGGGTCTGAAAACCATTTTTGGGTTGGGTCTCGCTTTTCTCATTTTTTTTCATCAAATTTTCGCATTGAAACCCGATTTTAAAGCAAAATTTTTGTTTAGAATCATAATTCTTTTTATTTTTTTATTATTATATTTTTTTATGTGTTAAAAAACGTATGGGTATTCCAAAAAATCAATCAAAAAGAAATCATCATTTTGAAGAAAATACATGGCCGAAAATTTTCTTATGAAGATTTCAAAATTGGTAAAAAAAAAATAGTGTTTTACACAATCAAACCCCATAACATTGATCTTTAAAACCATAGATTATTATTAAACAATAAATTCCAAAAGATCCAGCCAAACTATACCCATTATCAAACTTGAAACCCAACAATTAGGTCATTTTGGGAATCTTGGACTTTTTGGCCGAACGCTCGTGTGGGGACCACGTGAGTGCTCGCCTGCAAACAGTACACGAATGTTCGTGTGGGGACCGGCCGAATGTTTGTTGACTTTTGGTTGACCAATGGATATTGCCCGAGCGTACGACTGCAACCCTAAAACCGCTGGGTAAACAGTACGCGAACACTCGGCATCGTATTACCAAACGTTCACTGCTTTTCAAAACTGCTTCTGCAAAGCTCATAGCTTTTTCTATCCTATAAATATCCGTCCCTACTTGACCCTTAAGCTTCATTTCGCCCCTCCTGCCCTCCATAACCTCTGTTTGAGTGTTTTTGTGAGTTAAGGGGAATTCTTGAAGGAGAATGAGAGATTCCTTGGAGGCCTTGCTTCAAAAAGGTAACCTTTTAAGTCTACCCTGTTCTTTGCTTAGTTGTTATGCTGTTTTTCTACTTAGCTTAGTTGATGGTTTTAAGTTTTTAGTTAGGTTGTTGCCTTTAATCTTGGTTTAAGCTTGGGTTAGCATTTCATTCTTATTGAATGTAGTTCTTTATACATGGAGGTATTTTTTTAAGTTTGAATGTGTTAAGAAACCCTTTTGTAGCCTTAGAACTAGTTTAGGATGACTTAGGAGAATATTGGACCAAATAAGGTTGTACTTGAACTCTCTGGTCGAACGTTCGGCCTTGAGCCCTAACGCTTACCTGGAAGCACTTCAGGGGAACACCAATTCAGCTAGTCGTTCAATAGCACATGTTTTCATGTTCTAGGTTCGTTTTAGTTTGGAATTAGGACTAATATTAGGCTTTCCACATATTTGGAGATCCTAGACCCTTTGGAGGAATTTTTGGAGGACCTATACGATTCGGGTGAGTATGAACTCACATGATACTAGCCATTACTTTTCCTGCATTGCCTGACTATTTTTGTGCACCAAACATGCATTTTACAACTTTCATGAAATACATTTTGCTGCATTATGAACTCTACCATTTGTGAAAATGTGCTACTTAACAAGATAATGAGATGATGAGACTTATAATATCATGCATGTAAAATACAGATAAGACTAATTGCATCGTATGACATGGTACACCGGTATGTCCAGGATAATGGCCATGGGCTTACTATTGATGTTACCTCTAAGGTCAAATGTTTGTGTAGATGTGATATATAGGCCTTGGATCTAATTGTTTTTTCGTGACCAGTGTAACCTTAACAAGCAGGTCACTACATGACGTACATCATTAGTAGCATGGGTCACCCGAGGTCAGACTCGATCGAGCTACTAGTGTTATAAACGGTAACATACAATAGTAGGGGCACCGACATTGTATTACAGGTCCCTCGGTATATCGTCAACCCTATTGAGAAGAGGTACTATCTCGGATAGACCATACAATTAAACTATCATTGATTCACATGATTATAACATGTAATATACCTATACTGCATTCATGAATAACTATCATGCTTAAACAATTGCGTACTTTACCAAACGGAGTTCATCACTAAATGGCATAAGTACTATGTGCATTTTTACTCATTAAGGCTTTGGACTTACCCCTTTATTGTTCCTCCTCCATTATGTATAATTGTATGGTTTAGCTAGCATAGAGGAGGATGGATACGGACAGTCAACTAGTGGCAGCCAAGGATCTGATTCAGTTCATTTTTTAGGACATGGACCTGATTTGGCTCAAGTCCATGTTGGATAATGGAGGAACCATACGGGTGGAGATGAATCATTTTGGCATTACTTAAACTTAGGCATTGATTTTGTTGTCTTATTTTCAAACAATTACCTTGGGTTTGTAATATTTGATGATCGGTTTATTACCAGCACATTTGACAATTTATTTATGCTATGATGTTTTATCTTTACTCTGATCATTATGATTGTGGTATTTAGTTCTTGCTTTCTTATTCCTGTGGTTGAAAGTCTTCCGTTGTATTCTGTCGCTTAGGAGATGTTAAGATCCCTAAGTCTTGTTCTGTGAAGGGCAAGGCTGGGAAGTGAATCATGAAGTCAATTACCCAGTTAATTGTCTACCCTCCCCATTTCCTTGTGTGGACATGTCAAAATATATATATATTAGTTAATTGATTTCTACGGGGCGTTACAGTATATTAATACTAATATATAACACACACACACATCAATTAACTAGATAATATGTTAGTTTATGAACTAACTAGTTAGTAAGTTAACTAATAGATGCACATATAAATATTAAATAACATATATAACATATATTATTTAATTTCTAATATGCATACTTAAATTTATATAACTCAATTTTGTAATATATTAATGTATTTTGTGTGTGTGTATATATATATATGAATGAGCTAACGAGTCGGGCTAACGAACCGGGCGAGTTGAGCAAGTCGAGCTTTAAATGAGTCGAACTCATGAGCCCCTGTTGAATTTAATCAAGAGAGTCGACTATGTATCATTTACTAATCGAGTGAGTTTTTATAGTAACGAGCAAGCTTGTATAGTGTCGAGCTCGAGTTTAACCGAGCGGGTATTGAGCGAATTGTCGAGTATATCGGCACGTTTCCAGCCCTAATGAGAATTGTTTATCGATTGTATGTGTAATCATGTGTTTTGATTCTAACTTGATTTGGTATGCCTAGCTGAGGTGGCTTACTACTATTGAACGGCCTAATTTTAACTCAACATTAGTTACCCGATTCTTGGTGATTTTGAAAAAAAAAAAACTTTTTCCATGTAATAAAATATGAATTGTATTGTATCAAACTTATCTCAGCCACCCTAGAAAGGGGTTAAAAAATGTTAATACTTGGATGGCTTCACTTACACATGTCAATCAACCCAGAGTCTAAGAACAGAAGCAGGCAAAATGCGTGGTTGTGTGCATTAAGGTTTTCATTTTTTTTTTTTTTCTCGTAAATTGTTAATTAACCTTGTTTTGCCGCCAAAAGTGCCAACCTACCGATCCGCTAAGAAAGACGGACACATAGAACCCCTTTCAGATGGATAGCCACTCGTATTTCACCATGTCAACACCCTCAACAGTAATGATCAAGATCTCTCTAAAGAGGTTTTAGAATATAAATAGGACATCTATCTCATTAATATAAATAATATTAAAATATTATTTATATTTTAAAAATAATTAAAAATTAAAAAATAATAATAAAAAAAGTAAGAGGATGTCTTTGGCCATCCCAAGGGCAAAATAT
>NC_081546.1:19183224-19220246 GCF_901000735.1 Corylus avellana
CACAACATGTGATTCAATTGTTCTTATTGTTGTATAATTCAACCCGGAAGAGAAAACAGGCAGTTTTTTCAATATGAGCTTTGGCCCGAAATTATTGAAGTAATATAAAGATATTCGTCATTGCCTTCATTAGTGGTTTCAACATAATAACCATTTAGACGAACATCCTTAAAACTAATTAAATTTCTTCTAGATTTAGAAGAATACAAAGCATCGTCAATACAAAATTTTGTTCATTTTGGCAATATGATATTCGCTCTTCTAGAGCCTTCGATTATGTTTGATGAACCTGATATTGTATTAACCCTAGCTTTGTTTAATATCAAGTGTTGAAAATATTTATCATCTCTAAAAATTGTATGCGTTGTAATTACTCATTCCATCAATATGACCCATACCTCCATATATAAACAAAATATATATTAAATTTCATTAATAAAAAAGAAAATAACAAAATACAATTAAATTTGACAATGTAAACATACTGTGTGATTAAGACACAATGAAAACATTTTAATTGATGTAGACATATTTATCACCAATCAAAAGATCAGTTTTTGTGTTAGAGTCTACAAAGAAATCAAAAACATCAAGATAAATGTTACTCTTTCCATTTAGAGTATCAAGACAAATTGGAGAATCTTCAGGATTACTGTGATTAGCAAAATTCATTTCAACCCCCTTTTCTTTTACGGGGGCTTGATATAGGTCAGGCGTACGACAGGTATGTGACTAATGTCTTTTCATACCATACATGTAACATTTATCTTCATAGTTCTTTGCAGGCTTATTCTGTAAACCTTTGTTTTCATTTAGTTTCGTCTCAGTGTGATTCTACTTATGGTGGTATGAAGCATTTCTTTTGTAAGAATTATGAGTACGTTTCCCTTGACTTCTATAATTTTTTTTTTTTTTCTAACACATCTACGTCCACAACTATGGTTTTCTTTATTATCATAAAATGAGGTTCCATTTACTTCAAGAAATGATGTAGAACCCGTTGGATGAGATTGATGATTTTTCATTAATAGCTCGTTGTAAAATTACGCTCATGATATTGCTGTTGCAAGAGCACATTCGAGGCAAGAAATGTGGTATATGTTTTTTTTTTTTCTAACATATCTATATCAGTGAGTTTTTCTCTACACAATTTTAATTGTGAGCTAATTTTAAAGAGTTCAGAGTTATAGTTACTGACACTCTTGAAATCTTGCAACCTTAAGTGCATCCAAACATAACGAGCTTTTGGGAGGGTAATTGTCTTTTGATGCTCATATCTTTCCCTTAAGTTATTCCACAAGGTTAAAGGATCCTTTACCGAACGGTACTCAGTTTTTATATGCTTCAAGTATATAAAATTATAAGATATCATATTCATAGCATTAGTATGATAACATTCTAGTCCATATAAATCTCACATTAATCATAGTATGCAACTTTAAATGTTATAATATGATTCTTAAAATACTAAAAATTTCTAAGCATATGTTAGAATGTTAATTAACAAAATAGATAATAAGATTATTAAATGTTAAAGAAACTTACAATGAATTGAGAATACCTCACGGATAGCTTTTGATGTTGAAGATCAAAAGAATACAACAATTGGCTAAAGCTTCGTGCTGATAACGTGTTGTAAAATCAAAGAAAATATTGTCAGACTCTGATGGAATCTCATGAGAATAGTTGAAGTCGTTATAAGCCAAACTCAGGCTCTCGAGATGTTGAAGACTGAAAAGGCTACTTGAATTGTCGAGTCCACCCGAGATGGATTTGTTGGACAGGTCGAGACCAATAACTCGGCCCTCATTGCAGGTTACGCCTTCCCAAGAGCAACAATCAGCACTTTGATTCCACTTAACAAGTTTAGCGAACATAGTAGGATTAAATGTAAGATTGTTCTTCAATTGCAGCAACAAGGATTGCTCATTGCGGAAACATGGGCTAGACACCCCAAAGACAGAAAATGGTCATGAAGAAAAGTGTGAGTAAATAGCCATCAAGAAAAGCCAATAAAAGACCGGGAGTCTCATTGGAGGGCGTTACATATATATAAATAAGAGGAGTACAGTTTTACAGTAAATTAAGGATGGAAGAGGTGGTGGTGATATAAGATATATGAATGTTAATAATTTTAGTTTTTTAATTTTCTATTTTTTTTAAAAAAAAATTTAATGAGGTATAGGGACACATGTTGGTTTTTTGAGAGCATTGTCGTAGATTTCTATCAATTTTTATGGACGGAAGTTAGACGGAGGTACTAGGGGTGAAAAGGTGATTAATAAAATCCACTAACCGCGTAGGTAGTTAACCAACGGTTAGTAACTCTAATAACTGTTAATCGCTTTCTAAAAGAAAAAATGTAAGCAATTTAATTTAATTTTTTTTTTAAAAAATAAAACGATGTCCTTTTCTATGATAATATGATAATATCATACTACATATAACACTATTCCTAGATTTTTATTCATTTAAATATATATTTAAAATTTAAAATTGACTAATTCACACTACAAAAGTTTATTTTATTTCCGGGTCACTATTACTTTACTCTAGCCATATGCTTCATCTTACTTGTTCCTTACTTTATGCTAAAATGGGACCAGAGTGGAGCTTCTCAGTATCAGCAGCTTGCTGACAAGCTTCATTCATTTGAATCAATATTTTATTTTTTCTTTCATGAATTTTGCTGATCTGCACAAAATTTATAAAGTTGGTTACTTTTTGTGACACTTCTGATGGAACCATACTTATATAATGTGTGGAAATTTGTGAATCAAGGCCAGGAGCTGTAATCGGTTTACTTGTCAAAGTTGCCTGCATGTAGGATCTATTCACTTCTTTCAACCCTTCCTGAGTACTGGACCGATTGCATGTTGTGTGCTTCTGCGTCCTAGTTAATGGTACTCCGTCCTGTCCTAGTTAATGGTACTCCGTCCTACTTCTTCAGTAGCTCTCATGGGTTGAGACAAGGTGATCCTCTATCTCCTCTTCTATTTGTAGTTGTCATGGAGGCTTTAAGTAAAATGTTTATTGCTACTGTTGGCAGGTGTCTTCTCTTAATTTCTAACGTGGCATTTTTGGCCACGTCAGAAAAATATTTACTGACATAACATTTTTTGCCACGTTAGTAATTAACGATGTGGCAAAAAATCATGTACTGTAGCCACGTCAAAAATTGATTGTTTTTTTGTAGTGTCTGTTTGTATTTTGCTCACTAGTTTTCATTTACAATCCTCATGATTGCTACAAGTATCATTTTATGTACCTTATACTAGAACGTATATCCTTGCTTGACTTTGCAGAGCTTCTTGGCATTGGCCCTAGACCAAATACTTTTAGTAATACTGAGTTGAGATCTGCGACGGAAGACTTTATTCCTTCTAACAAGCTAGGAGAAGGGGGGTTTGGACCTGTTTACAAGGTGAACTTCCTCTTACTACATAACCACATTATACATGATGACATAACATTTCAAAAATGAAAATAGGTGATTTCAACATTTAGATCTCACGCAAGAGGGCTTCTGTCTTATGTTTCTTAATTGTGCTATGTTATAGGGTACGCTTTCTGATGGAAGGGTGGTGGCTGTGAAGCAACTTTCAGTAGCATCTCACCAAGGGAAGAGTCAATTTATAACCGAGATTGCTACCATATCTGCAGTACAACATCGCAATCTTGTGACTCTGTATGGATGCTGCATTGAAGGAGATAGGCGTCTCCTAGTTTATGTGTCTCTTAGTATATGAGAATTATATGCTTTTTTAATAGCATTAAAAAAAAAAAAAATGGTGTTTGTCATATGTTCAAAGAACATGTGATACTTTTAGTGATTGAATTAGAGGAATTCTTACAACCTAGTTTGTAGTATGAATAGTATTAGAAGCTGCATTTTTATTTTACAACTATCTCATAATATTGTCGTGACAGTCACAACCAACTCTTAAATCAATCCTAATTTTTTTTTAAAAAAAAAAATATAAAAAAGTCTCTCAAACTACCAGCCATTTTTTATTTAGCCTCCTAATGTTCCAAAAGTAATAAAGTAGCCCCCCGAACTACCAAATTATTGCATTTTGGCCACTCTGTTAGTCATTAGTATCAAATATGATGAAAAATTCAAAACTACATCGTTTTGACAAGGGTAAATTACTAAAATGCCCTTTTAGAAAAAAAAAATCATATTAAAACAAACACGCAAAGCGGTGCGTTTTGCTTGAAATTAGTCCTTTCGCTTACCAAAACAACGCCGTTTTGGTAAGTGTTAAGAATTAAAAGAAAAAACCTTAGACTTCACGCAGAAAAAACCCCCAATCCCAGTTTATCTCTCTCCCCCAAACCGCCAGCCACCACGTCGTTCTATCTCCGGCAACCTTATCCCTCAAGTGAAAAAAACACAACGCCCCTCTCTCTCTCTCTCTCTCTCAAAACTGGCTGCCCCTGCCACCACCATCCATCATCGTCGGCCACACCATCCAGCAGCTACAAAACGCCACCGAAAAATTCTTACCCATTGTAGAAATCAAACAAAAAAACCACGTTCGTAGATAAACAACACCGATCCGACAACTATACCATGAAATACAATAAAAGATTGAGTTATGGGTAAGATTTACAGGTTGTTAGAGATAGAACGACATGGTGGCCGGCGGTTTTGGGGAGAGAGATAAACTGTGGTTGGGGGTTTTTTCGTGGGTCACCTACGTGGGGTTTAGGGTTTTTTCTTTTAATTCCTAACACTTACCAAAACGGCTCCATTTTGGTAAGTGTAAGGAAACCCTAATTTCAAGCTTGCTTGTTTTAGTATGATTTTTTTATTTTTTTTCCAAAAAGGGCATTTTGGTAACTTACCCTTGCAAAAACGACGTACTTTAAAAATTTTCATCATATTTGACAGTAATGACTAACATAGTGGCCAAATTGCAACTGTTTAGTAGTTTGGAGGCTACTTTATCACTTTCTGAACATTAGGGGGTTAAAATGAAAACGGTAAGTAGTTTGGGAGGCTTTTTTATATTTTTTTTCAATTTTTTTTTTTTTTTTTCATAAAAAGGCATTGTAGTGACTTACCTGTAACAAAACAACGTCGTTTTGCAATTTCAGTCCAAACTGATAGTTTTGACTAACGAAATGGCCAAAATGCAATAGTTTGGTAGTTTGGGGGGCCACTTTATCACTTTTGGAACATTAGGAGGATAGATCGAAAATGGGTAGTACTTTGGGGTGCTTTTTTTATATTTTTCCCTTTTTTTTTCTTTTTTTTTTTGTAATAAAGGTTGGTTGAGGAAGAGGAACCACCCCCAACCGGGGAACCACCTTGTGACCAAATGGTTGGTTCGGCCATCCCATACCTTCTAACATCCACTGAAGTCGCATATTTTTTTTATTCGTTGTTGCGATTTAAAATGAACGACTCAAATAAAGAAAACATGAGTTAATCAAGTTAAGCAATACAATATAATTATCACAAAGGCGTCAATATTGAAATATTAAATAAACATAATTAGGGCTTCAATCTAACCCCCCTTAAGATTTAGTTACACATAATTAAAATAAAACTAAAAAGAAAATGGAAAGAAAGAACCGTTCCCAGAAGTAGCCTCAAATTCCTTTCCCCAAAGTTGTGTCTGTTTGAGGATCATTATTCTCAAGGTTTAGAGGTCTATTTATAGAGTTTTAGAAGTCCTTCTTACACTAATAAACCTAGAAAATTGGTGGGGTTTAGTCTTATTACAAGTGGGACTTGAAAAACCCTAATATGGAAGGAAAGAGCATTCTGGTTGCAGCTCTTTGTTCTCCAACACACGGGCTGCGATTCTATCAATACCAACAAGAAGCAAATCTCAATCACTTGTATTCTTAATTTCATGTACTCTGATTTATTCTACTGCCTGTATTATATTAGTTAATGAAACAAACCCAATAACTTTGAACATCTGTTAAAACTAGACTGTTTTCTCTATTGGGTTCAAATTACAGGGAAAATGAGCAGCTCTCCAAGTATGGTGATACCAAAACAGCTCGTAGCATAATGTTGATCGAGCTTAAAAGGCTCATAGAAGCAAATCCCCTCTTTCGTGATAAGCTTGTTTTCCCCACTCTGAAGTCATCAAGACTGCGGACTTTAATAAACCAAAGGTATGGAAGCAAGCTGAACTTTCTAATTTACTCTCTTTAGTTTGCCTTTGTGCCATCTTAGCATTTACTAAATCCTTTCTGCATGTCAATTACGTTCAAGAAGGTGCCTTCTTGTCTCCTGTTCTTTTCTAAGTTCCCTTTTCTGAGCTGAGAATTCTTGTTTTAGTCTGCCACCTTGTAACACTAGCTGAGTTTGAGTTTACTTGTTTGTTCCTACTGTATAGGGAATTACTGTAACTTATCTTGATATTTTTACTAATTATCTTTATGTCCTTCCGCAAGAAAAGTATTTTCTTAAATGAGTAAGAATTGCACATTGCCTTTTCTTCATGTTATCATATATGTAGCTCTCATTTATTCTGCTTTTTGTGCCTATAAATGGCTATTTGATATCTGATCTGTGACTACTTTGTACGTAGTTTGAATTGGCAGCACCAGCTCTGCAAGAGCCCAAGGCCAAACCTGGACATTAAAACTTTATTCACAGACCACACTTGTACACCTCCTAATGGCCCTCTTACACCAACACCTGTCAATCTCCCGGTTGCAGCAGTTGCGAAGCCTGCTGCTTATACCCCACTTGGAGCTCATGGTGTATGATATTATGAATCTCAGAGGATTTGATATGTTTTTCCCTTTTTATTCAGCATATTAAGGATCAAAAACTTATTTTGTTGACTAACTAGTTCTTTTTTTCTTTCCTTTTAATGTGTGTAGCCCTTTCCGCCCACTGCAGCAGCTGCTAATGCTAATGCTTTAGCAGGTTGGATGGCCAATGCTTCTGCTTCTTCATCTGTACAGGCAGCTGTTGTTACTGCATCATCCATACCTGTTCCATAAAACCAAGGTATTGAGGTGGTTCATTTTACTTTGAAAGACAAATTCATGGTTTGAACCGTGAAGACCAAGCAACTTCTGCTGAAAACATTTTTCTTCTTGTAATGCAAAATTTCCCAAATTATTTTCAAACTAATTTTAGTTTTTTCAGTCTGTTTCTTGTTTTCTTCTTTTGCTTGGAAAGAAAAAGAGGGGGAGTATGAATGAAGAGATGTACTGGATTTTACCTGCTTATCATTTTCCATACATTGCATTTCTTTTTGTGCGCCTTCTAAGCTTCTGGTTGTAATTATTATTGCTCAGCTTTTTTGTGCATCGTTTCATTTCAATCATTTTCAGCAAAGTATCTGTCTATGAATGATAAAATCCATGGTCACATGGTGAGCTTTTGTTGCGATGAAATTTCAAACTATGATACTAGCAATTTAGTTACTTTCGGTGGGTTGGAAAAGACCAAACACAGGAACAATCAGAACAAACCGAACAGAGTAACTATCCAGAGGGGCTTACTAACGATCAAAATGCCTCCCCCCCCCCACACACACACACACACACACACCAAAAAAAAAAAAAAAAAAAAGGAAAAAAGAACTATTGTTCCTAGTCCACGTAAATGATTCAAATCCTAAGCATAACAAGTGAAACAATACCAGCCCAATGTTCATGAGATCCCTAGATGCAGGTTTCTATTGTAACAATACCAAATGTTCATGAGATCCATAGATGAAGGTTTCTATTGTAACTTATCAATATTGAATGGGTTTTTAAGTTAGCATGCAGATTTTAAGTCAGCCATTTATACCACTCTCACCTACACTCTTTTTAATAACAGGAGGACTTGATCCCCTTTAATCACAAGAAATAAATATAGATGTTATAGTTTATTTCACAATCTACCAACACCTTGCTTTAACTACTTCACCACCTCCTTCATTGCTACCTTTAGAGACCCACAGCTTGTGAGCATTGAGTTAATGTGGTTGAATATGGGCTATGCGGAAAAGAGGGTTAGGGTTGTGGTTGAATCTGGGGCTGACATGGTAAGTGCAACATATATTGTCACGTTAGTTTGTAAGGGGCTTGTAATAAAGGTTGTAGTACCCCAAACTTTTTCCTTCTAGTTTACCTCTCAGTTCGTTTCTATTTCTATTCCCAAGATAGTAAAGGATGCCATTATCTTATCTGGATTGAAAGAAAGCTATGGAAATGGAATTGATGCTCTCCACCATAATGACTTGAGATCTTGTTTATTTTCTAGTAAGCCATCAATTGGGTGCGAACGGGTGTAAAATATTAAATATAATTTGGATGGTTCAATTGAGCCTTTGAAGGCACAGTTGGTTGCTAAATGATACACACAACCCTACAGTATTGGTTTAATGAGACACTTTCACCGGTGGCCAAGACCTCTTCTATCTGGGTGTATTTCTCTTTCCGCTAATCTGGACTGGCCTTTGTTGTAGTTGGAGGTTAAAAATGCTTTCGTACGAAGAAGTCTACATAGAGCAACTACCTAGATTTATTGCTCAAAGGGGAGTATCAAGATAGTGTCGGCAAGTTAAGAATGCCTTATTTCCTCTTGTGGTGTCATTGGAGCGAAAGAAACAACATAAGTTTCAAAAACCATGAGAGAACGTTGGTGAAGCTTGAGTCTTTTTTTCTTTACTTTTTTACACTTTATCTTTAGACACTTGTGTTTGTAGCTCCTTTGTTGCTTAGTTTTCATGATTTTTTTTTTCTTCTTTTAACTAGGTGTTTCTCCTATATAGTCCATGTGTACCTGAATGCACAATTCACTTTTAATGATATTTCAATTACTTGTATAAAAAGCTCTATACAACTTAAACAATTACCGAACGCATGATATTGTATCCAGGTAGAAATGGTTTTTGCTACACATGTTTCAAACCAAAGACTTAAACAAACTTTGATACTTTCTTGGTATTAGAGCCGCTCAGTCTAAAAAGGGTATTAGTTTATCTCACAGGATATGTTTTAATTGATTTGTTGGGAGAACTGATTTATCCGAACTCATTGATGTTAATTCCCATGAACCGGAATCACAAATTTGTGAAGGATGAGAAATTATTTGAAGACCCTGGTAGAAATCATTGACTAGTTGAAAAGTTGACTTACCCTCCAATTACTAGACTAGATATCTCATATGCCGTCAATGTTGCAAGTATGTCCTTAGAAGCTCCTAGAATTCCACATTAAGATGTTGTTAACCGTATCATCCATTATCTTAAGCAAACCCCGAGTCTTGAACCAATGTATAGGCTGAATGGGCATCTTAGAATAGAAGGCTCCACTGATGTTGATTGGACAAACTCTCCTTCATATAGAACTACTTCTGGGTATTATTCATTTTCAATAAGTAATTTCACTACATAGGAGCGTAAGAAATAGACAGTATAAGCAAAATCCAGCGCAAAAATCGACTATAGGGAAAGTAATCACACCTTTAGTGAGTTAACAGGGTAACAACATTTTGTGATAATGAAGCCCCTATTCATATCTCCTCTAATACAAAGTCTTTGGATTGTAGACGGTAAGAATTTATTTGTTCCAAGTTGGACTTATATGATATGTATGCTCCAATTTGATAGGGACTGTGAGAATATGAGATGGATGGCATTTTGATAAAAAAGTATAATCTAAGGGGAACACTAGTCTATTGTATCATTTTACAATTTATATAATTGAACTATGAGAGGTAGAGAGATAACTTTTCCTTTCTTTTGATAAACCCTAATCTTCACAAAGCACACAAGTTACTCAAAGACTACATTACATTGGAAGTACCACATTCAAACATGGGTCAACGACCCACAAAACCAAGTCAAAAGGAATCCTTAATTGAAAAATGTCTTGCTAGGATGAGTGTATGCAAAATGGAGAAGCACCCATTTTGCAACCTTTTCAGGTAAACATAATCTCCAATTCAACGTACATTGCAGTTTGCACAACTCACAAATGGACATTTATATAGCCATTAAACCAAGAGTGAATGGGTAAAACTAAAACCTTAGATCCCAATGGAAACTATCCCTCATATTTTAAGTTCATGTGTGATAAACATAATTGATTCTATGAATATACCAAAATATCAGAAACAGGGACCAACAAACAAATCATAACTTCAAAAATTAGTTCATCAATACAATTAAAGCAACTTATCCTAATGCCCCTTCAAGCTTCCAACAGTTACTGATTCTTGCTTCGTAAATGGAATGGCAAGCATTTGCTAACAATGAATTATCAAAGGTCAAAAGCTATAAAGACGCCGGAATCATACCTCACTAATACAGACACAAGTCCACTATATCCAAGTATTGCTTGGAAAGCTGAAGCTACGATATAGCGCCCTGTAGCTCCTTCATAATATGCTTAAATTTCTGCGTGTTAAATGACTCTCTCAAGTCTTTCAAAAATTCAACAGAGTAAAAGTGCTTGCTCTAAATTAAAATCATTTTAGTGAAAATAAAGGACTAGCATGTAGAAAAATTTTGAAAAAAAGAAATTGAATTGAAAAATAAATGTAGAGGTAAAGAGGATTTTTGATAGCTAGGCTGCTAAATGTACTACAACTAAGCATGCTCATATAATTGTGTGTTTGTAGATCACTGGTGATGAGTTACTAAATACTAACATGGTATCCTGGAGCAGAAGACGAATTGTGAGGCACAATTATTAGATAGTTAATTAGAGATAGTCACATAGCATTTGTAACAACTTGAGCATTATTAATTGAATAATGCTAGATACCACATTTTTATCCTACAACTATCCTATAATACTGACGTGGCAGTCGTAACCAACAATTGGATTAGTCTTGGTTAAAAATAATAATAATAATCTTAGGGTTGGTTGTGACTACTACGTCAACATTGTGAGATAATTGTGTGATAAAAATATAATTTATATAATTTCTTTGACTAATTAGATTATACCATCTAAATAAATGCTAAACAAAGAAGTTGGGAAAAGTTTGATGACGATTTCTTTAGTTAATAATGTTAAGGAACACTTTTCGCCTTTTTTTCTTTGTGTGTGCAAACACTATTAGTGTTTTACCATGTAGATGGTCTTAAATAGTTGGTAAATATGATTGATTCACTAAGAGAGAAAGAAACAGAGAGATTCTCTAAACCGGCTACTATTTTCTTATTGTTATAGAGGACAGCTTTGTAATTGATTGAGATATAAAAATAATTTATCTTTGTCCTTGTTCAGTCATTAAACCCTCTTGAGAGTTACCAACTTACGAACAGATCTAGAAACATCCAATTTGCACCATCAGGCTCCAAAAACGCTACAATTTAAACAGATAACTAGACGTATGCAAACACACTAATTATAATTAGCAGCTGCAGCTTTTGAGACTCTCACTCTCTCTCTCTCTACACTGGAGCTTCATTTGTTGGACTTTGTGCACCAACTGGAAGCTGTAACCGGGGAGATCAGATCTGTGGTCGCATTGTTGAACTATGCGATAGATGCTGCTGGTTTTTGTTGTCAAATTGTCGAACTCCGACCCGAAAACCTGAGAACGTCTGGGTCCATGGCCGAGAACCTTTAACTTAATTTAGAGGAAAATTTTGTTAGAAAAAAATGAAGAAATTAAAATTTAATTTTAAAAACACGATACAAGAAAAAAAAAAAAAAATTGAAATGAAACAAAGGGTGCGTTTGGGATTGCGATTTCGCAAGAATAATCTGCGTTTTTAAAAGATATTGCAAAACGTAGAGCGTTTGGCATTCCGATTTAAAAAATACTTAATTTAAAATAAGAAAAAAATTTGCGATTTCAATACCGGTCCGTAAAAAAATATATTCTATATTTGTGGGGAAAAGTGAAAAAATATATTTTATATGAAAAAATGTAAAAAATTTGTTTTGTAGTGATTTTTTTATTTGAATAATAATAAAAAAAATGATTGATGCGGTATAAAAAGTAGAAATGTTGGGATTAATTTTGAGGCGAAAGTATTTTTTTTTCGGGATTGAGGAAGAGGCCCGGTACAGTACCGGTCCATTCCATTGGGAAACACCGGCAATAATGACTGTAAAAGGCTGACTTTTGGATGTCCTTGATAATGACTTTGGTAATTAAAATTTTTTTTTGTTACCAGAACAAGTTGAATAAAGTAGTGGCGTAAATTTAGTGTTTCATATTCTCCAATTGAAAGTAGACATTTCAGCTTAAAATACTAAAAAATAATATAACATTTCATGTCAAATAATTTTTCATCTCTGAACAAAATACCTCTTTGACAAAATATCCATTAACAAAACTACCATAAAACCATTGAAACCACCGTCTTAGTTAGTTTTGGAGACTTAGGTGTATGTGGCTTGGAATGGGGATATGGGGTTTGGTGATGGGTGGTGGGCATTTGGTTAGAATGAATGAAAAAGTCCATAAGATTTATTGGAATTAAAGATGCAATGTTTTAAAGCCACAATAAAACATTGCATCTGCCATGTATTATAGGCCAAAAGATTTTTTTCCACATAAACAACCCTCTGTTATAGGTTTGAGAGACAAAATTAAAAAATTAAAAATAAAATTGAGGGCATAAAGAACATGCATGATCATAGAATTGATGATATGATTGATGTTGCAGTCCATGAGATTGTGGAGCATGAATTCTGGGAGCTTGAGCTTGCCATGAGAGATTGGACTGTTGGCTTCATGACGGGTTACAGGAATCAAAATAGCAGTCGTTCTCGGTCTAGAGAACGATGTGTTCTTATGCCCATTAAATTTATTAGAAATTTGTCTCATTATAAGACATTCTCTAACATGGTGATAAGAGTCATGGCATAAAGAACATGGTCCATGGGGTGTTGGAATGCCTCTCCACATGTGTGAAATTAAAAATAAAATACTAAAAAGTTAAAATTAAAAAGGGAACACAAAATTGAATATAAAACTTACAAAGATGCAGACTCGACTGACCCTGCATGAAATAAAAGAAAAAAAAAATCAGATCTATAATTAGTACAGTAACTGTGCTACTTTTTGGATGTGCGATTGATCGCACCGTAAGTTGTGCTCGACCGCCCTAGTTGGGTGCTCGAGCGCACCTCCAGAGGCAGAACAGGAACTGCGGAAAAAACTAGAAAAACAGAAAAATTTAAAACAAAAATAAATGAAAAGAAAAAAAAAATTCTAAACAAAATCAAACAATCCCCGGTAACGGCGCTAAAAACTTGTTGTACCAAATATTACCTAAATTAATAGATAATATCTAGTACGTTTTACTCGCAAGTGCACAAGATCAAATAATAGTATAGTGCAACAAGTACGAGATCGATCCCACGAGGATTGTTGATTTTGTTTTAAAATTGATAAAAATATCAATTTGTCACTAAATTGATATTGTGAAAAAGAAATAAAAAGATATAAAGATCAATGAAAAGATAAAAGTAAGGCTTTGATATCCACCACTAATCATACTTAGATAATATAACAATATGCCAATGATCCAATCATATTATGAATATTTAATGTTTGTCAACCTAAGGGTATAGGTGTCTACTCCTTAAGTTATTGATTTCCCTAAGCAACGAATTAAGCATAGGTGTTTACTCTAATTCTTTTCTTTTTTAAAGGATTTAGCATGGGTGTCTACTAAGTTGTTCTTTAAGAAAACATAAATCTGTGAAAATCGACAAACACATGAGGCCTAGGGCATGGGTGTTTACTCTCGGTTCCCCATGTTGATTAACCCAAAAACCTAATGTGGATTTCTTTTGTTTCTCTTATTAAACCCAAGACTCGATCATCCAAATTGATTTAATTAACTAATCCTTACCACATGCATGTAATGGCGAATCACATACATATGAGGAATTCAAAAAAACAGGAATTAATCAAGTTAAGCAGCACAATATGATTATCACAAAGGCGCCAATATTGAAATATTAAATAAACATAATTAGGGCTTCAATCTAGCCATCTTTAAGAGTCAGTTACACATAATTAAAATAAAACTAAAAAAAAAAAGGTAAAGAAAGAACCAAAAACCGCTCTTAGAAGTAGCCTCCAATTCCTCTCCCCAAAGTTGTCTCTATGAAATTGTCTGTCTATTCTAGATGTTTAATGGTCTATTTAAAAGCCTTAGGAGTATTCTAGAAACGCTAAAAATCATAAGGTTTGAGCCCTAGTTCGCACAAAGTTACAAAACCTTAAAAGAAACAATTTTCATAACAAGGCTGGCGGCTGTCTTGCTCCTCACGCACGGGTGCGCTCGATCGCAGCCCGTGTGTGATCAATCGCAGGTCTACGATTGATCCTTCGTGCTGGCGCACGATCGCAGGTGTGATCAAGGCTGCCTCTGGTGCGCACAAGCGCACGCCTTGCGCTTGTGGTCTTCGCCTGTAGTGAGCTCGATCGCAGATCCAATGCGATCGATCGCACTACCAGAGCCTTCACTCTTTCTTAAATTAACTCTTTAAGCCCGAAACTTCCGAGATTGCTTGCTTTTCTTCCAAAGGTCTTCAAAAACAAAGAAAACACATAAAAGAACTTAAAGTGGCATAAATTGATCAAAATTAAGGAATTAACAAATGTAAGTTAGGGGCTAAGATATGAAAATTTTGGTACTTAACAGCAGTTACCTTGATTCTGAATCTTTTAGGGAGTGATCTCATAATCTTTTTGATTAACTTAATATCAGACACTTTCTTTCCTAGGTTAATCATGGAATTTCAAGTTTCACTAAGTTTTCCATATAAATCATTAAATGTCTCATCCCTAACATCCTAATTCCCTCAAATTAAGAAATTAACATTTGAAGTTTTGAAGATTTAACCAGATGTGTACCTTCATATGTAGTTTCTAGGATCTCCCATGCATCCTTGGCAATATCACAATTTGAAATTTTGGAAAATTCACTTTGTGAGATTGCCAAGCAAATGGTGTTTATAGCTTTGTCATTTGCCATACGAGTTTGTTTTTTAGAAGTAGACCATTCGACTAATGGCTTGTTTGAAGTTTTCCATCTAGATTCGATGACAAACCAAACGTCTATGAATTTTAAGAAAAATCTCATACGGGACTTCCAATAGCCATAATTAGATCCATAAAAAATAGGAACATTGTTAATAGTTTGAGACATCATAAAAGGAGTCTAAGATCACACTCATGAATTTAATCTTTCACGGAGTGAACCCGCTCTGATACCAATTGAAAAACTAAGAACACTCTAATACACACTCAAATGGGAATAATTTGAGTGTTAAACCAATATATACGGAGTTAAAAGTATGCACTCAATCACCAAAATATTTTGGTGATGAAGAGAAAATATTTTAAAAACCGTTCAAAAAGTAAAACCTCTCTGGGGCAGACAAACCCAGGAAATCACTATTAAGAAAGTATTCTAGAGATTAAAAACATGGGGACACTTACAATCCTATGCAAGTCCTTGACTCTGTAAGATCGACAAGCCTCCAACTTGTCTCCTACCTCACAATCTTCTTCACGTGATTCTCCTTTACTGGACCCTCCCGATAGACTTCTCAACCGTAGTTTATCAAAGAACCACTTCAATCTAACAATCTCTCTAAGAGAGATGCTTTCTAGGCTACAAAACCCTAGCCTTAAACCCACAAAATTTAAGCGTATTGAACTTAAATTGTACGGGGTGTCCGGACGGGGTATGGCCCCATCTGAACAGAAACAAGGGGAAACACACTAAACCCTAGTTCTTTGTCCCAGCACCTCCGAACAGCATGTAGACGGGCTTGCAAACGAAACTCCCTAGAAAGCATGTCTAGACAGCTTGCAGAGGGCGAAGCTCTTCACGTCTGGACGGCCTTGCTTCCCGTTCGGACGGTACAACATGGAGATGACTCTTGGAACTTCAATACATAGAGATGTACATTTTGGTCACTGAATTTAACCAACAGAAATACTAACAGTCATAAATATCTCTCTATGTGATCTCTTAAGAAATATCTCAGTTGCAAACTTAAAGATGTTAATGTCATTTTCTCTTTCAGCACTTCCTCGAACAACATCCATAACCTCTTCAATACTTTATCTAAGTTTATCATAGCTCTTAGATATCACTGTATTCTTACTTTCTATTACATCACAAATACAAATTAAATGTTGACTAAGAATTTGAACTATTTTTTTTCCGTTTCTTACCTTGAACATTATGACCAACCTTGTTCTTTCCTTTATCCCATGCATCTACATTAGTAGGAATATCATCAATGCCATGTGTGTTGAGATTTGGTTAATTTCCCAAAACTCCTAAACCTTCTAAAAGAGTATTGTCATCTTCATCAAACATTACATCTATACCAGTTATGACACCAATATCATTAGGAACCAACCCTATAAATAGTGCTCAAGATCCCTCCCCAATGGCCAGGGGTAGAGGGAGGGGGGTTGAGAGAGGCCAAATGCCCTCCCTTACCTCCCAAAAAATTATCTTACTCTTAAAGAATTTTTTCGAAATTTTTGGTTGCCCACCCTCAAAAATACATCAGGGGCACTTCACTTATCTCTCACAAACTTTCGCGCTTTTTGCAGACACCCCCCCATTGTTCAAAAACTCTTACTTTGATGTATCCAACTTTCATTTCCTTCCACTTTGCCCCTTCCGCTAGGATTTTCTGTGAAATCCAAACGGAGGGGTGTGAAATTCCAATCTTGCCCTTATTTTTTGTAATATAATAATTATAATATTTGGACAAACTTCACTTACCCCTCCTGAACTTACGCACTTTTTGCAAACACTCCCCCAATCCTCAAAGTCTCTCACTTTGGTGTATCAAACTTTTGTTTCGTTTCAGTTGCCACATTCCGTTATGATTTTCTATTAAATCCTAACGGAATGGTGTGAAATTCCTAAAATGCCCTTATTTTTTTTAAAAAATAATTTTTTATTAAAAAAAAACTCTTGACCCGTGGGTTCATCGGTGTTCTATCCGCTCCTTACACTTTCACAAATTAGAGCAGCACTGCATTCTAACAGTTTGAAAGACCTCAGTGGGTCACCAAGGTGACCCACGTAGGGGCACAACTTGTGACCCGCCATGGGTCACTTTTTTTTTATAATATAATAATAATAATAATAATAGTAATTTTTTATTTATAAATAAGAGTAAATTTGGAAATTTTTAAAAATTTTAGGAGTATAAAGGTCTTTTACTCATTTTTACCATTTGATTTAACTCCAATATCTAATGGTAGGGGGTATTTGGAACGAAAGGAAAGTTCGATACACCAAAGTTAGAGACTTTGAAGATTGGGGGGGTGTTTGCAAAAGACGCGTAAGTTCAAGGGGGATAAGTGAAGTTTTCCCTAATTTTTTATTTATAAATAAGGGTAAATTTGAAATTTTAAAAAAATTTAGGGGTATAAAAGTCTTTTACTCATTTGACCGTTTGATTTAACTGCAAAATCCTAACGGAATGGGGAAAGTGAAAGGAAATTGAAATTGGATACATCAAAGTGAGAGTTTTTGAACAATGGAGAGTGTCTGCAAAAAGTGCGAAAGTTTGTAGGGAGTAAGTGATGTTTCCCTATTTTTTTTTTTCAAAAGGATTAGCTTCCATAACTCACGTGGAAGTTATACCATAGTTTCAAGAGTTTTGTCAGAATTAGGTTTAACAGTCTACAGATAAGGATACCAGAAATGCAGGTTGAAGATGACTAAAAAACGCACCGTTTCAACTAACTCAAAACGCACGGTTCCACTCCACCTTAAAAAAAAGGGAAAAATATAAAATGGCCCCCCAAACTACCAGTCATTTGTAATTTAGCACCTTAATGTTTAAAATGTAATAAAATAGCCTCTCAAACTACCAGTTTGTTGCAATTTGGCCCCTTTGTTAGTCAACACCGTCAAATTGGATGGAAAATACAATACGACGTCCTTTTTGGGGTTAAATTACTAAAATGCCCTTTTAAAAAAATCAATTTAAAAAAAGCCCCCAAAACAATGTCATTTGGCGAACCCTAAAAAAAATTTAAAAAATTAATTAAAAAACAAATTAAAAATTAATTAATTAAAAAAAAAGGATCGTGGGGTGGCCGTCTAGCCACCCCCATGCTCCAAAGCCTCCTCTCTCTTCTTATCCGAAGAGCTTATGACAATCACATGGTGCCCCATGGCCTTTGCTATCTTCACCCCCATGTGTCCCACTCCTCCAAGCACCAATATCCCTCCTCTCAACCCACTCTACTTCAAACCAATGTGACTCAGTGGAATGTAAACTGTCACCCAGGCACACAACAGCAGCACCACCTACTCTACATCCATCCCATCTGGTATCTTCATCACAAACCTGTGGACCAAAAGAAAAAACGTTAGCTTTACTTTAAATTTCATCCGATGGTGATTTTTTCTAAACACATCGAAATATGCAAAAATCATGGGGGTGGCTCGCGGGCCACCTCATGGCCTGTGGGTGGCCACCCAGCCACCCCCATGGCCTGGGCCAGCATCGGCCACCCCATAGTAAACCACCCCTTCTAAATTTGTTTTTTAATTAATTTGTTTTTAGGGTTTGCCAAACCACGTCGTTTTGGGGACCTTTCTTAAATTGATTTTTTTTTTTTTTTTTTTCAAAATGGCATTTTAGTAACTTAACCTAAAAAAAGACGCCGTATTGTATTTTCCATCCAATTTGATGGTATTGACTAACGGAGTGGCCAAATTGCAACTAACTGGTAGTTTGGGGGGCTACTTTATTACATTTTAAACATTAGGGGCTAAATTACAAATGGCTGGTAGTTTGGGGAGGCATTTTATATTTTTCTTTTAAAAAAACTAAAAAAAATAGACCCACTCAGAAAGTACTATCACCCAAAAAAAAAAATAAAAAAATGAAGACTAACAGAAGAATGGCCAAAGTGGGAGAGAAATGGGACCATCAAGCTTAGCTTTTAATGATTTTTTTTTTTTTTTTTTTCTTTTAAAACCCTAGCCGACTTTAAGTCATAGGGGATGGGACAAGTCTCACTTAATTTTTTTTTTTCTTCTTTTAAAACCCTAGCCCACTTTAAGTCTTTAAATAGGTATAGTATATATTTTATTCAAAAGAATCAAAACTCTTATTTACAATTGCGATTAGCCGTTCAACAATTTGCTATTTGAGATTTTTTCTGACAGTATTTCTTCATATTTGAAGCCTTCAACAATTCAAATCATATTTTTAGCTATTTTGTTTTGGAGACTGAGAGGTAATGTAATTAATTTTTTACATTGATTGAGCTTTTATATTTAGATTGATCTTTAAATTAATTGTTTATGAATATATAATTTTTTTTACATATTTTAATATTGTGAAATATATAATTGTATTTACCTGAGATTACAGAAAACAATAATGATTCTATCAAATTCTAATCAAATTCTAAACAAGCTCGTGTTGAGGTAGATTTAGCAAATTTGCAAGCAGATAATTACTTAAAAAAAAAAAAAAAAAATTATGATTACCATCCTAGTGATAAAGAACAAATTTGAAGAGTATATCTACAAAAAAGATCTTGTCAACCAATTAACCATGATTTTTCAAAAAAACAATTTAGAAAAACATGGCGCCATTATAATCTAATATGGTTTAAAGAATATGGTGATTGGTTGAAATGCAACATTTAAGAAAATGTCGCATATTGCTTATATTGTTATCTCTTCAGACCAAATACTAAAAATCAAGCAGGAGGAGACTCGCTTGTTACTGAAGGATTTAAAAATTGAAAAAAGAAAGAGAAGTTTGAGATTCATGTTGGGGCTCCCAATAGTGCACATAATCAAGCTCGACGAAGATGTCAAGCTTTGTTAAACCAAAAACAAAGCATCATTACATTTTTTAACAAGCAATCAGATCAGTAAAAAAAAAGAATATAGAACTCATTTGAATGCATCAGTTGATTATATTCCCTTTTACAACAAGGATTAGCATTTCATGGTCATGATGTATCTAAAGAATCAAGTAATCAAGGAATTTTTCACGAATTATTGAGATTTCTTGCTAAACATAGTGAAAATATTGACAAGGTATTTTTAGAAAATGCTCCTAAAAATTATCGAATGACTGTACCAAACATTAAAAAAATAAAAAATAAATTTTTTTTTTTTTTAAAAAAAAAAAAAACAAATGCTGCAGCAATTGAAATTCTAGATGACGGTGGATAGGGGTGGGGAGATTAACTGGTTACCGATTATTGACCGATTATCGAATTTAACTGAACCGACAGCAACCGTAACCGATAGTTATCAGTCGGTAATCAGTTAAAAATTTTATACCGATAAACTTATCGGTCGATTAATAATTTGTTATCGAAAAACCGATATGACCGATATGACTGATAAGTTTTTTAATTTTTAATTTTTTATAATTTAATATTTATTATTGAAACCAAAACAACGTCGTTTTGGTTTTTATTTTATATTGTAGTGGATCAATTGAAAAAAAAAAAAAAAAAAAAAAAAAAAAAAAAAGCTTCAATAGGCTATGTTAGCCAAAAACATACCCCAAAATAACTAAATTTTAATAAGCTATTTTAGGCTTTAGCCAAACAAAACGTATTTGGCCCTCCAAAACAATTAATTTTTGGCCTACTTAGCAAATAGTTAAAAGCCCAATAAAAAGCCCATAAAAAACCGATTTAACCGACCAGTTAACCGATTACCGATATGATCGATAATTTTTGGTAAAATTTCTTATCGGTCGATAACCGGTTAGGATTTGGTTAACCGATAGCTTATTGGTCGGTAATCGGTAAGCCCATTAACCGGACCGATATGACCGATACCCTGTCCTAATAGTAGATGCCTTGTTTTCTCCCCCTGCCCACGGCATTTTGCCACATACAATGAACGGAAGCCCAATACCGGGCCACTTGTGATGGCCATTAGGAGCAGCCCAATATAAGCCGCCAGTGGGCTGGACGGAACGGTGGCCCTTTGCCGATTGCCGCAATCGTTTGGCCATTGGGCAGCGGCCTTGCGTGGTCAACGCATGAGGAAGGTGAAGGGGCGGCGGCACAAAGGATTAAATTTTTTGGGTTAGGGTTTAAGGAATCCGGGTAGGGTTTCAAACCCATATGGCAACTGGGTCAAATAATTTGGGCCGATCTGGTTTCATTTTTGTTAAAAACAAAAAGAAAAGGAAATTAAGTGGGCTAACCTAATTCGGCCAATTCAATACAAAGACCGTAGATAAGGCAGCTCAACCCGATAAAGTGAGAACTGATCCAATATAGTAGCCCATCTTGATTAAAAAGGCAAGCGTTTTGCGCGCATGTGGGTTTAGAACCTGGGTCCTCCGGGTACATAGGACTTAAGGCCACCCTCTAAGACCATTAGGCCATGTACTTGAATATGTTTCAATGTTGAAATTTTATTTCCTTTTTATATTATTCTAATTCAATAATTATCTCATGCATGTTTAAATCCCATGTGAGTCGTTATTTTCGTTGAGCATAATATTGTATGCTTGGTGTGGTGCTTTGTGGTCTTAGGTGTTGTGGGTTGTTAGGGTTGATGGCAGGACAAGCCATGAGAATGATGTTGCAATGCGGTGTGGGTTTGTTTAATGGGATTTGGTCACGAGGTTCTGTTTTTTTTTTTTTGAAATGTGGATGAGATTTTGGGTGATTGTTGTGCTAAAGGGTTGATGGAGTAGTTGTCATTGGGGGTGTTTGGTGAAGATGAGAGTGAGATTGACTGTTGCTCTTGACAAGCTACAATTTCATCCCTCCACTCTTTGAGAAGGCAACGAAATTCTGTTAGAAATAGTTGATTTGACCTGTCACCTAGTTGTTACAGGCCTCCGTAACGAGGGATGAATAATCAACAAGAGCGATAAGTTTTGATCAGGTTTGGTAGGATAATTCGAGAATCTTGGGCCTCATAATTTTAAGGTAATTTGATGAACTCTAAACCTCCCAAAACAACTAGTAGAATTGAATATTAAACTTCTTATATATTTTATTGATCAT
Organism: Corylus avellana; assembly: GCF_901000735.1. Taxonomy (NCBI): domain Eukaryota; kingdom Viridiplantae; phylum Streptophyta; class Magnoliopsida; order Fagales; family Betulaceae; genus Corylus; species Corylus avellana. The sequence goes on from NC_081546.1 coordinate 19,205,177, forward strand.
TCTTAGGTTTATATAGACTATTACATGATAAAAATAAAAATACATGAAAATAGAAAATATAATTCTAATGGGAGACAAATCTCATTTTCCTACTATAGATATTACTTTATGAGCAAGTCTTTGTATTTTCCTAATAAGAATAATAATACATCATTAGCTTATTTAATAATAATTCTAATATATAAATGATTATAATATATATTCATCGGGGGTTGTAGACCCATAACAAAGTCCTCGCTAATTCCATAGCATTGAAAAACAACTCACCTTCTTCCAAAGGTTCTATTGTTCCTTACATGGGATGGCTCCTAATTAAACTAGGGTTGGCCCTACAATTCCAATGGTGTTTTTTTGAGGCATTAGGAGCTAATTCCCTTACATGGGCCAAGTTGGGCCTTTTCATGGGCGTAGTCTGTCCCTTTTGGTTCCAACGAGGCTTGGGCCTTACAAGTGGAATCGATGTACTTGGGCAAACATGGGAATGGATTGAGATTGGCGTACTTGGGCTATGGGCTTAGACCAAGTTGGGCCCCAAAGATCTAACTAATTCACACTAGTCGGTGAAAGGGACACGACATATAATAATTTTCTAGCCATTTTTACCAAGGGACCTACTTGGTAATTATTCAAACGTTCAAAGAAAATATCTATTACAAAAGCCACATCAAGAAATTATTAAAAGTCTTTAAATGCAAATTTAGTCATGTGGTTGGCCTAAATTATAAATTGGTCCGTACGGTATCAAAGTTAACTAAAAGGTCATCGATGTATGCTAAAATAAAAATTTAGTCTATGCAGTTAAATTCTATCAACACGCTTGACGAATTCCATTAGTGTGCCACGTTAGCACCAATAATATGGTGACACGTGGCACTCTTAATAAAAAAAAAAAAGTAAATATATAAAACTAAAAAATAAAAAATTTTAAAAATTAGTTATGGCGTGGCCACCACTGGCCACTTCTGCCACCATTATATGATTTCGCTGCCCATCAATCTCATGCGACACTACCAAATCTATAGGAGATAAATTCTATGGTTTGCCTACATACACTCTCTCGCCTTCTACCTCCAACACTTCACTTGAAACTGAATCTTTGTAAGAGCAGAGAACATTCAATAATGCTGTTTTCTCCTCCCTTCCCTTGCTTTCAGTAGAAGACAAGGCTAGAACGGAGAGGTCGACAATAAATTATTTATCTTCTTCAGCATATAGATTTTCAACCTCAATGACCCCGGCCTTGCTGACCCTGATAAAAAATTTCAGAAACTTAACTCCCCGAACCGATTGAATTAATCCAATTCGCAAACTAGAGGTGGTGAGGGGTGGCACCACCCCATGGCCACCTCCAAGGATGGCCAGCGCCACCCCTCCATAAGTGGTGTGGCTGCAGGCTGCCCCCTCTATTTATTTATTTTTAATTAATTTTTTAGTTTTTAATTTTTTTTAGTTTAACATATTTATTTTTTTATTAAGAGCCCAACGTGTAATCATATTATTTGTGCTAATGTGGCACACTAATAGAATTTGTCAAGTGTGTTGACGGAATTTAATTGCAATGACTAAATTGTTATTTTAGCTTACCTTGAGAACCTTTTAGTTCACGTTGATACTAGAGGGAGTAATTTGTAATTTAGGCCAACCATAGAGATTGATTTTGGATTTATCCCTAGAAATAATTAGATTTGCATTCTCCAAATCTCCCAGTTGAATAACATAAATTCCTATAATCCAAACATTATATATTTATATTAAATAATGGTTTCTCTACATCCACACATTCTTATATGGAAAAAAGATGGTTAAAACTAGGAGTTGTTATCTACACCATGTCCAAGATTTTGCGAACTAACCTAATATTTTCTGCGAACTAACCTAGGATGTCAACTTTCTGACCTTGACATCACAAACACAAATCAAAGGAGTTAGAAACGGTTAGAGCATGTTTCAAATTATGTTTGAAAAATAGAATTTTTAGCAAAACTTTTATTTTTAAGTTTTTGCTAAAAGTACATTTTTGACATTTTTGAGTTTTTTGAACCCTTAAAAGCACTTTTAATTTTTTTTACTAAATAAGTACTTTTTTTAAAAAACGAACTTTTTAAATGTTAAACGTACTTTTAAACCCCTCAAATGCATACCCAAACAAGTCCTTAGCCTATGATTTGGTAATGAAGAGCGTTGGAACAAATCCTAATGTTGGGGAGAATACAAATAATAAATGATAATGGACCTTTTATTCTAAAAATTGATATGCATACATTACATAAGGATTCTTGTTTATATTAAGAAAAAAAAAAAAAAAAAAAAAAGTAGTCTTTTACCAAACCTCGGAGCTCAAACATACAAACGATGTCGCAATTATGCTTAATTTACTCTTTTTGCTTCTTAATTGTCTTTTCAATGCACTGCAATACACTAGTTCCAACAAGGAAATAAGGAACTTTGCTGCTTGGGTGGCAATCCTTTAAGCACTTTTCAGCAAGTTGTTAAATTTCCGAATCAATTTCTTTATGGTAAAAATGCAAGCACCCAATGATACTATATGTAATACACACTCTGAACATGAGGCCTTCATGTGCATGTGTTGTTTTGCAACGTTCAACTCCAATTTCGAGGCAATCATACAGTGCCTCCTCACCATGATTAATAAAAGGTTGAGAGGACTGAAGAAGACGGACAGAACGTGAAGAGGCACCCAGAGAGGGATGGTTAAGCTCATTCGCTTGCATTGCAAGTAGCATGAAGATAATCAACTTTGTCTACACTATTAGCTTTCTCAAACATTCCCTAGTCATAGATTGTTTCTCACTCGAAAAACTTTCTTATTTTTAAAGTTAAAATACATAAATAATTTATTGGGATTAAACCTCTAATTATTATCGCTATTTAGAGGCAATAAACCTCTATGAAGAGAGAGAGGTGGAATTATGGGTAATTGGAGGAAAACATTAACATGACCATGTTAAGAATTAATTAAGGAGTAATATATGCAATGAAAAAAATAATAATTATTCAAAATAGTTGTAACAATACGATAGCCAAAAAACCACCATCATGTTGCTAAATATTGGCCTATAATATTTGTACTCTTTCTAACATGTGGATTGATGGCTCCTTGTGACATGTTAATGGTTGGCACCAGTGTACTAAGCATTACATAATGCTTTAATTCAATGGATTAAGTTTCTCCAAATAAATTTTATTTAAATGAAGAGTTATTGAAGAATATAAAACTTTGGCAAAAGTTGATGATTTTTAACTTTAGAGATTTTTGGTTGAAGAACGTATCTTGGCTTGGGTCAGAAGCTTCCCTAAGAGTTATATATAATTTAAAAGTAATATTTGGTGATAAACTCATGTACTCTTATAAGATTTTAATAGGCGTTTGCTAAAACAAGTGAAAAGGTGCAACAACTCAAAAAAAAAAAAAAAAAAAAAAAACCGTTAGTCATATATACACTATGACTCGAAAAGGAATAGTCAATTTGAAGGTTCCTTTAATCACTTACAAAGTGAAGTGTAACCTAGTAAGTAACCAATGTTTGACTTAGCATCCATGAGTACCTTTATAATCTACTCTCTCTGTAACGCCCTCAAAATTAGTCTTGGCTAACCTGGCAAGGTTACTGGCAATTGTCTTAGTTAAACCAACTTGTGGTTAAATGAGAAATCGCCCCTCTAAGCCTTTTAGAGTAATGCATAGGAAGGTGAAATACAATCTGAGAGAAACTATTTACATTGTCATGGTATAAGTAAAATCCTCAAATTAAATACATGGGGCAGCTAATCAATAGAAAAAGGGCAAACCTGATAACATTATACAAATCCTTAAGCGGTGCCTGTAGTGGTAGCCATACCACTCTTGGGTTTTAGTGACAGGCTTCCTAAAAGGGTAATAACAGCATAAGTCTAACGACTTAGTAAGTAAACCTTACAGTTTTAGTATGATAGGGGTTCATTTAAGCAGAAATAAACATACAGTTTGAGTAAGAAATTAAGGATTGGTGTTGCCTCTGTTAATACACCATATAGTAGGGTTTTGTTTACAAGAGAGTGTGGTGTACTACCGGCAACAATCACCTAAGTATTTTAATGAAGAAAGAATAATGTTTTATAGGTCATAACTATCATATATAGTCTACCCAAGATATTACCCATTTCCAACAGGGTTGGCGTTGTCCCGATAGACCTGTAATACAATGCCGATGCCCCAATCAGCTACCGTACATAACACTAGCAGCACGACCGAGTCTGACCTCAGGTGGCCCACATCGCTAATGATGTTCGTCCTGTAATGACCACCTATTAAGGCTGCGCCAGCCATAAAACAACCATTGGATCTAAGGCCCATATAACACATACACATTTGGCCATATCATCAAGTCTATATAGTAAGCCTAGTTATACCGCACGTACTGGTGTACCATGTCATACAATGCATCTTAACAATCAATTTATAAGGTAGTTACCAAGTGATTATAAAAGTAGGCATGCTCATACCACACTCGTGGTTAGTCAATTGACATATCCCACGGTTTTTAAGGAAAAAGCTCGTAAATGTTTACCTACCTCGTACGCTCGCTTGAATCCTCCGACATAGCTATAACAAAATATGACATGTTGTCATGCACAGTTCTAGAGGACCCTTACGAGTAAGATACTAAGCTCTATCCATTAAAAAGATCGCTAGACTCGAAAATACACAAAAGTGAGGCTTAAAGGGAGATACCCGGTTTCCTAACCGTACGTCCAGGCTTGAGAGTGTACGTCTAATCAGTGAGTTAGGAAATCCGGCAATAAGCTTCAAACTGTGTTTTAGGGCTTCTATAAAATCTATAGGCTTCTACATTTCCTCCTAGGTTAATAAATAGACACATGCAACGTAAGAAAATTCAACATCAAAGAATACAAGAAATCAAAGGAGTTTTCGAAATTCTTTTTATAAATGTTTCATGGTTTGTAAAGAAAGGAGTAAAAACATAACATGGTATTCTTTTGAAAACTCATAGCAATAAAACAGTAATTAAAGCATAAAACGGTAAGAGGTTACCTTAAGAATGACAAAAACACAAGCTCTCCTTTTTCTTCCCAAAATTCCTCTCAACTCACAAGGAAACTCATAAAAATGAACACACAAGGCTTTTGAGGGCCTAGGGGACAAGAAACGTGCTCTGGGAAAGAAGACGGGGGTGGGTATTTATAGAGAAGAAAAGCTGGAGGCGTTCACCAACTATTCTGAAAAGTAGCAGACGTCCGGTACTATAGGGGCATACATCCGATACTATTACACATTGGGTAAAAGGGTTTATCATACGTCCAGGTATTATCCAGGGGTTTTCCAAAAAGCATCGTACATCTGGGTGGTCCTGTACGTCCTTTACTAAAAACAGTAGCGTATGTCCGGCTGGTCCCCCCTGCGTACGTCCTCTACTAAAAACAGTAGCGTACGTCCGATAGCCCTGGCTTACGTTTGATCAGAAAGGGTTATATGCTCGAGTTTATGCTTCAAAACGTCTAAGGATTTTTAGGTTGCAAATTTGGGCGTGGGTTCTTGTCATAAAACCATGTCCTTTATAAATCCCTTAACCATTCGTTGTAGAAAAACTATTGTTTTTATCGGGGTATTACACTCTCAAAGTAATTCGGAAAGGTCCATATACCCACCTCGAACTACAACACAATTGATAGTATCCCCCATAAATTTTCAAAGTTCTCGCTCCTGCTACTGCCTCATCAAGGTAATTATAAAATGCGTATTTATTATGGGGCGTTACAAAACATCCTTTGCTATCCATACTTCCTCTGGAATATCAAAATGCAAAGAAACTAATTGATCGGTTGGTTAGGTAGCACACAATACAATTAGTTGGATGACATAGATGCCTTGTTATGTAATTATAAATTGTTAAGTTTTTTTAGCTGATTTTGATATGTCAGTAAGATATACATCACATGAAGTAAATAGTTATAAACGGGTGTATTGATGTGCTAGTAATGTCATGCATCCCCCCATTATTCCTCTCATTCTCTCAAAACTTACGTGGTGTACTCCTTCAGCCTAAAATCTGATTTTCATGCACGAAACACTATGGGGACGACGCTGCATAAGCATTTGGGGAATATACAATCCTTTATTCCTTATCAATTAAACTAGGTCAATAAAGTAAAGAAGGGAAAAACAATCATTTCAAAGTGCCCAACAAAATACTATATTGAATGGACAAAAAAACACACTATAAAATCCCTTCCTCCTTCCAAAACACTCTGTAAATAATCAACGATAAAACCATTATTTTAACATCAAACAAAAATCGTTGTATTTGGATGCACAGAGACTGATAAAACCTTCATTTCAAGTGCACAACAAAATATTGTATTGAAAGGACTAAAACACACACTATAAAATCCTTTACACCTTCCAAAATCAATTGAGTCAGTAAATAATCAAGGATAAAACCGTCATTTTACCATCAAACAACGTTGATTAATAGGTTGGGCCTAGTTATTAAAAATATTGGAAAAACTTCAATTACCATTTGATGTTTAGATTTTTTTTTTTTTTTAATTATACTCTCAAAGTTTTAGAAGTTGCAATGTCGTTTTGATTTAGGTTATGTTTGGTACACGGAATGATTGTTTCGTTAGGAAAATTAATAGTTTTTATTGAAAATAGAAGAATGTGGAATGAAATAGCCAAGGCTACTCTATTTCACTTTTTTCTTTTTTTTTTTTTTTTTTTTTTTTTTTTTTTTTTTTTTTTTCATTCATAACAAAAGCTATTTTCAAAACTTCGAAGGAGTATTTTCAAAACTAGTGAAAATTCCCCAAAATTTTTCTTTTGATAATTTTCTCTTTCCCCCTTTCTTTCTTTCACTCTCTCTCTCCCCCTCCTTTCACACCGTCTTACATACAAAATAATATTTAAATAAATATAGTAGAATAGAGAATCTTTTGGAATGTATATAAAAAAATGAGTAACTAAAGTAAAAATTTGTAATTTTTTAGTGGCTATTTTGGCTACTCTAGGTAGCTATTTTACTTCATTTGTAACGTCCTCAGCCCGTGGGAGCAGGGTTTGCTAATTTACTGGACTCAAAGGCTGTTGTGCCGAATACTACCTAAATTAATAGATAATAATTGGTATGTTTTAACTCGCAAGTGCACAAGATCAAAACAGTAGTATAGTGCAGCAAGTACGAGATCGTTCCCACAGAGATTGTTGATTTCGCTTAGAATTGATTAAAATATCAACTTTGTCACGAAATTGATATTTGATATATTGAAAGGAAATAAAGAATAAAATGTAGGGTTCTGATATCCACCACTGATCATGCTCAAATAATATAACAATATGCTAGTGCTCTAATCATATTATGAATACCTAATGTTTGCCAACCTAAGGATATTGGTGTATACTCTTTAAGCTATAGATTTCCTTAACCAACGAGTTAGACATGGGTGTATACTCTAATTCTTTTATTTCTTAAAGGATTTAGCATGGGTGTATACTAAGTTGTTCTTTGAGAAAGAATAAATCTATAGAAATCGACAAACACTTGGAACCTAGGACATGGGTGTATACTCTCTGTTTTTCATGTTGATTAACTCAAGAACTCGTGAGGAATTCTTTTGTTACTCTATTAAGCCCAAGACTCGATCATCCAAATTGACTTAATTAACTAATCCGTACCACATGCATATAATGGTCAAATCACACACATATGAGGAGTTCAATAAAATAGGAATTAATCAAGTTAAGCATCACAGTATGATTATCACAAAGGTGCCAATATTGAAATATTAAAAGAAACATAATTATGGCTTCAATCTAGCCCTACTAAGTAGCTTAGTTACACATAATTAAAATAAAACTAAAAATAAAGGGAAAGAAAGAACCAAAAACGACTCCTTGAAGTAGCCTCCAATTTCTCTCCCTAAGATTATATCTTAAAATTGTCAAGCATAGAGGTCTATTTATAGGCTTAGGAATACTCTAGAAATCCTAGAAACCCTAGTAAACTTGTAGGGTTTAGTCCTAGTGCAACTAGGATTAGAAAAACCCTAACATGGAAAGCAAAACAAGTTTGGCCGCAACTGTCTTTTCTCCAACACACAGGTGCGATCAATCGCAGCCCGTATACGCTCGATCGCACATCTGTGATCGAGTCTCCTCTTGTGTGCATGAGCGCACGCCTTGCTTGCTCGTCTGGACCTCTCTGGTAGTGCGCTCGATCGCACTATTAGAACCTCTAGCTTTCCTAAATTTGCTCTTTAATGCTCGAACTTTTCATAAGTGCTTCCTTCTCTTCCAAAAGCCTACAAAAACATAGAAAACACATAAAATAAATAAAATAGTACAAACTAACAAAACTAAGGAATTAACAAATATAAGTTAAAGGGCTAAAATACATATATTTTAGCACTTATCACACCCCCAACTTACATATTGCTAGTCCATTAGCAATACGAAACTGAAAACAAAATGAAAAACAAAAAACAAATAGATAAATCTATCTTTTGTGGGATGTACGATTGCATTTAGCATATGCAACAAGCCATTTAAACCTCTAGGCATTCCTTAGAGGATGAGTGAAGTCTCGTGAGGGTGTTCCAGGAATGTCACCCACAAATATTATGCACAAATCATGTTATCCAAAAATCAAAGTATCACTCAAAACCATGGTTTTCATTCATTGGCAAACTTAAAAAAATAAACTCCATCTTCATAATGAATTGGAATTTTAAAGTCTAATCACTTACAAAAGGCAGGTTAAGGCATCACAAGCTCGAAATAGCGTAAAGTGAAGTAGCACATAAATATGAAGTTTCCAAGTATTTCCTATATGTAATGTCTCAATATCTCAAAGTTCATTGAAATCCCCATCAGAATGAATAACTATGGCATAACTTTCTTTTTCTTTCTCTTCTTTTATATATATACCAAAGTATCCATCTAATAAGTCATCTAGTTTTTACCCAAGACATCAAAACATACACATCAGACTTTCATGTCATACCCCACAAATTATGTGCTAATGTGCTTGTGTAACATCAGATCAAACATGTGAATTCTCAACGGCCTAAAGCAAATAACCAAACTGAAAAACTCTATCATCAGGTCATGCATTCAAAATTTTAAGCTTACCAATGAAATCAAATCATAATTTTTAAGATCAACTAAAATTTTAAGACAAACATGAACATGCATATATTTTTTTTCTTTTTCAAAAATGGCACAAAGTGTGTGTAAAGTGTCTCCCATACCCCCAAACTTAAATTATACATTGTCCCCAATGTGTGTATAACATGGAAAGATCTTACCCTAGGAGATGGATAAATTGTCTGGAATAGCATGGCTCATAGCACACCCTCAAACTTGAACGTAAGTACACTTGTTCTTGGAAAACAAAACACTAAAATAAAAATGGAAAAAACAAATGAAAATAGAATAAAAACAACCAAAGAAATAAAAAGGATATGCTATGGGGTGCCTCCCATGAGCGCTAAGTTTAACGTCTTCAGCCAGACCGTTGTCTTCGTCTTAAACTTGAAGCACCAATCTTTTCTTCTCTTACACCACAGAAAATGAATTTTTCCTATAGCAGGGGGATTCCAATTGTCTGTAGATTGGGGTGGACCACTCTAAGATTTCTCAAACAGTTTCTTATCTAGTGGGGAATCATGAACTGGAATAAAATAAGAAGAAAACTCAGGGGGCTTTTCTTTCTTGTTGTCCTCAATCTGCTCACTTGGCAGCTCTGACAGACTTCTCTTCTGGCCTCTTGCTGTTTCAAGAAGAAGAGCTAATGTTGAAGAATTCTCAGTACTCTCTTTTTTTTTTCCAATGTGGTTCTTATGGAACCTCAAATTGCTCCTCCTTCCTCTCTTCCTCTTTACTTTCAACCACTTCTTCGCTCTTCAATGTGACAGCTTGCCCTTGATAGTAGGTGCACTCTTCCTCCATGTAGTGCTCATTAGGATTAGCCACCAACTGACCTTGGCACTCTTCTTCTATTCATTAAGTATGTCTGTTATTTGCTTGAGGTGAGCCTCCATCCTTTCAAATGATTATGTGCAAGAGTTCTCCATCCTTTCAAATAATCGCTTGCTTTCCTCCATTTGGCTAAAATGAGCTGACATCTCTTCTTTATAGGCAACATGGTCTTTTTCTAAGGCAACATACGCTTCTTCTAAGGCAGAACTCTTTAGAGGAGGTGGTTCATCTTGGTATTGTTGATGTGGAGAGGAATATGAATAATCATATATGGGATATGGCACCTCGTCTTGAGCTTCTATCTTAAAAATGGAATGCCTCAGACTGGGGCTAAGACAAGAATATGATTGACCACATAATTGTGGAGATGGCTCCTCTTCTTGGTATTGTGAAGGCCAATAGGTGGAAGATGGCCCCTCTTGGTATGCTTCTTCTTTAAGAATATCGCCTTTCTATTTGTGGTGGGCCTTCATCTCCTCAATGTCTTGCCGTGTTCTATTGGTCAACACATTGATCATATCTAACAACTCTTTAGAAATCTCAGGAGGAGGTGATTCAGCCTGATATTGTTGTTGTGGAGCTGATTGAGAGGAATATGAATGATCATAAAACTGCGGATATGATTGATGGTGCAATTCATGAAATTGTGAAGCATGATTTCTAGGAGCTTGATCTTGCCATGAGAGATTTGACCGTTGGCTCCATGTTGGGTTATACGAATCAAAATAGCCGTCGTCCCCGGTCTAGAGAACTATGTGTTCATATGTCCATAAGAATGGTTAGAAAATTGTCTTGGTGAGGGACAATTTCTAACATGGTGATAAGGGTGGTGGCAATATGAACATGGTCGATGTGGTGTCAAAATGTTTCCCCACATGAGAACAAAAATAAAATAACAAAGTTAAAATTAAAAGGAAAATAAAAAAACAAACTTAAAAATAAAGACTTACGAAAATGCAGACTCGAATGACCTGCATGAAATGAAAGAAAGAAATCAGATCTAAAATTAGAATAGTTTTTGTGCTATTGTCTAGATGTGCAATCGATCGCAACTACTAGTGCGCTCGATCGTACTGGTGCACTCAATCACCCTGGTATGGGCACTCGAGCGCACCTCTAGAGGCAGAACAGGAACTGCGGAAACCATAAAATAAAATAAAATAAAAATTAAAAAAAAAAAAAAAACTAAGGGAAAAAAAAAATTGCAAACAAAATCAAACAATCCCCCGCAACGGCGCCAAAAACTTGTTGCCAAATACGACCTAAATTAATAGATAATAATTGATATGTTTTAACTCACAAGTACAAAAGATCAAAACAGTAGTATAGTGAGCAAGTACGAGATCGTTCTCAAAAAATTGTTGACTTCGCTTAGAATTGATTAAAATATCAGCTTTGTCACGAAATTGATATTGATATATTGAAAGGAAATAAAGATAAATAAAAGGTAGGACTTTTGATATCCACCACTAATCATGCTCAAATAATATAACAATATGCCAGTGCTCTAATCATATTATGAATACCTAATGTTTGCCAACTTAAGGGCATGTGTCTATACTCCTTAAGCTATAGATTTTCCTAACCAACGAATTAGGCATGGGTGTATACTCTAACTCTTTTCTTTCTTAAAGGATTTAGAATGGGTGTATACTAAGTTGTTCTTTAAGAAAGTATAAATTTATGGAAATCGACAGACACACGGAACCTAGGGCATGGGTGTATACTCCCAGTTTTCCATGTTGATTAACCCAAGAACCCGTGAGGATTGTGTCTTAAAATTATGAGGCTTAGAGGTCTATTTATAAGCTTAGGAATACTCTAGAAATTCTAGAAACCCTTGTAAACTCGTAGGGTTTAGTCCTAGTGGAACTAGGATTAGAAAAATCATAATATGGAAAGCAAAAGAAGTCTGGCCGTAGCTGTCTTTTCTCCAGCGCACGGGTGCGATCGATTGCAGCCTGTGTACGCTCGATCGCACGTCTGCGATCGAGTATCCTCTTGTGTGCACGAGTGAACGCCTTGCTCACTCGTCTGGACCTCTCTGGTAGTGCGCTCGATGGCAGGGGGCTTTCCCAAATTTGCTCTTTAATGCTCGAACTTTCTAAAAGTGCTTCCTTTTCTTCCAAAAGCCTGCAAAAACATATAAAACACATAAAAGAAATAAAATAGCACAAGCTAACAAAACTAAAAAATTAACAAATATAAGTTAAGCGGCTAAAATACATATATTTTAGCACTTATCATAGGCACGGAGAATTACAAGAAATCTTGAACACTATTAAATATTCATAAAGAATTTATTAGAAACCTCGTAACTGTAAAGTTTTTCATAACTTTCAAAATAAACTTAATAAACATTTGTAATCCCAACAAAAACTTAATAATTCAAAATATTATAGTATTGAAAATGTACTTATTAAACATAAAACGATCTTTAACAACCCATCGCCATTGCTCTTATTATTCTGGTCTCATAGGAAGTTCTCAACAACATCTGTGAGGAGGAAAAACAAAACGAGATGAGTCAAAAACTAAGTAAGGAATATATCTAACAGTTTTCAAACAATTGAATTAAAAAAAAAAAAAATCTTGGTAATAAAATTTTTTGCAGTAAATAATTTTCTAAAAGTTATAAAGTAATTCTAAGTTCTTTATATGCTTAAGCAATTATCTTTCACTTGTTACTTTTTTGTCTAGCATACTCTTATGCCCTATATGTCGAGATTGTGAATGACTCTGAGGGGTCCGTGTGCCACCTGATTAACGTTAAGGTCCACTCAACATGCCAAGTCTGATGATAAACCACACGTAGTTGAGGCACCTCATTTTTAAGCCGAATTGTCTTAAAACATTCGTTTCGTAGGCACGTGAAAATATTTCATTAAGAACTTCCATACTTTCTATATTAGCATGTCTAAAATTATTTAATTTTTAAACATTTAAGTTGACATATCTTAACTCTTAAGCCTAGGGTTTGGCCCTACAATTCCTATATATGGTCTTTTCCAACTATCCTTTTTTTTTTTTTTTGGGTTAAATACTATTCCAGTGCCTGTGGTTTGCACCAAAATCAAATAGCCACCTAGGTTTTCAAAAATATCACAAATGGTACATGTAGTAAGCCAATAAACCCACTTGTTACCTTTGTCAAGATTCTGTTAAGTTTTTTAACGGAAAGCCACGTCACTCTTATACGTGGGCGCCACATGGCATGGTACTTGGGGTTTTGGGTGCCACGTCATTTTTTTTTAAAAAAAAAATATCCAAAAAAAAAAAAAAAACACTAGGGTGGCCGAACCACCCCATAGGGGGTTGCCGGCCACCCCGTTTGGCCTGGGGGTGGTTCGGCCATCCCAGCATTTTTTTTTAAATAATAATAAAATATGATGTGGCACCCAAAAATCCAGGTAGCATGCCACGTGGCACCCACGTGTAACGTTGATGTGGCGTTCCGTTTAAAAACGTAACGGAATCTTGACAGAGGTAATAAGTGGGTCTATTAGCTTACCATAGTTACCATTTGCGATAAGTTTGAAAACGCAGGTGGCTATTTGATTTTGGTGCAAACCACAAGTACTGGAATAGTATTTAACAATTTTTTTTTTTCTTAAAGGTCCAACCTGAGCCACTTACATGGGCCAACTTGGGCCCTTTCATGGGCCTAGTCTTTCCCCTTGGGGTCCAATGAGGCTTGGGCCCTACAAGTGGAAGCCCATCAAACCTTTGACCTAAACTCTAATTACGACCCTTCATCATTCTAGATGGGCTTAGGCTCAAACATGGGGAATTGGTTGAGATTTGTTAGTATTTTTGTTGGCTAAATCTAGTGCCCAAAAGACGAAGTATTGTTCACTAGCACTATTCATGCTACTGTTCATGTTACTGTTGTTCCGTTCAAACGGTGAACAGTGCTGTCCGGGCGGAGGAAGATTCGGTGAATAAAAAGTCTCCGACAAATTAAATGCTCCTGGGAATCACGAAATCGGTGCATTAAATCCTGGTTTGTCCGAACGGCCTCCCAGCCTGTTTGGACTACCTGTGGTCAGAAAGTAAGCACCGCACATTTAATGCTTGCCAAATTTTCAAGATGTTGTCCACGTGTCTCCAAGCTATGGCACCGACAGAGTCCGTTCGGTGCAATAGCCTTGGAAAGAGAAACTTTCATTCCTAGGAGTGTTACTTGATTGATCAATTAATTAACGAAATATATTGGGGTAGTAAGAAAATTTTTTCCTCAATTTTTATTTATTTCGTTAGTTATATTATTTAATTAAAATTTTTAATTAATTTTTCTTGACTCTATCTTTTAGTTTTGCCCCTTTGAATTAAAATTATCGTTCCACTATTGCCTTAATTAAGGTAATTCACTTGCACCGCAAGTACCATGAGAATAGTCATCTTCGTCCGCACTATAAGCTTTCCCAAGCATTCCCTAGACATGGAATGTCACCCACTCGAGAAGCTTTTTTATGTTTAAAGTTAAAATACAAAAATAATTTATTGAGATTAAATCTCTACTCATCATCGCTATTTATAGGAAATAAACCTCTCAGAAGAGAGAGCTAGAGGTGGAATTATAGGTAATTGGAGGAAAACATTAACATGACCATATTAAGAATTACTTAAGGAGTAATATTTACAATGAAAAAAGAATAATTATTCAAAAAAATAGTTGTAACAATACGATAGCAATAAAAGCCACCATCATGTTGCTTCATATCGGCCTATAATATTTGTACTCTTTTCTAACATGTGGATTGATGGCTCCTTGTGACATGTTAATGGTTGGCACCTAAGTACTAAGCATTACATAATGCTTCAATTCAACGGATCCAGTTTCTCCAAAAAAATTTATTTAAATGAAGATTTGTTGAAGAATATAAAATTTTGGCAAAAGTTGATGACTTTTAACTTGAGAGATTTTTGGTTGAAGAACATATCTTGGCTTAGGTCAGAAGCTCCCCTAAGAGTTATATATAATTTAAAAATAATATTTGGTGATAAATTCATGTACTCTCATAAAAAGTTGTAACAACTCAAAAAAAAAAAAAAAAAAAAAAAAGTTAGTCA
>NC_081546.1:19220346-19260020 GCF_901000735.1 Corylus avellana
GCTCTAGACAATAAGTAAGTATATATGCTTCAAATACCAATATTGAATACGTATATAATTTATGTAGTTATTATTGAATTTCAAATAATTAACATTTGCAATTATTAATGTGTTAGGCATCGGGCGAGACAAGTGCATCCATATTCAGGTGGTGACCATTCCACTATTGAATAAGACGTGGGATGTCCCCACCGGGCAAAAGATCGCGTGCGAGTACAATAAGGCGTGGCAGCCCGTAGAATTTAGCGGGATGAAATTCCGAAGGACGACCCACAACGTCATAAGGAATGGGAATTATATTAGACTATGTGACGACAGGAAGGATGTACTGCCCCGTACGTAGGAGGATATATGAGACGCCTTGATGGTATGGTTAAACTCTTTCTTCTATTTTCGCATGTGTATTTCATTATTTTAAACATTAATGCATGAATTATACGCCTAACTTTTTCAACTTGTGCAGGCTGACTTCTACATCCCGCCTGAGTACAATCTTGAGGCGATTAAAAGGGATGCGTTCAGACACATGGGCGTGAAGCTGAAGAGTTGGAGACACTGTGAAAGACGAGTTAAAAATTCAGCTGGGCGATACTTCTGACACAGTGAAGGCGAGAATGGGTTAGGATGCCATTTTTGCAATACAACGCCAATGACTTGGATGTCTTGTTGGCTAAATGGTGCGACCCGAAGAATTAGGTAGGTCACGAGTGTAGTTTCATTAATTGTAATTATGTAGTTTCATTAATTGTACTTGTGTTAGGCCTGACATTTTAAGGGTGGTATTTGTGTAGGAGTATGCTGCCTACATGAAGGCATTGC
The DNA here is from genome assembly GCF_901000735.1 of Corylus avellana. Classification (NCBI taxonomy): domain Eukaryota; kingdom Viridiplantae; phylum Streptophyta; class Magnoliopsida; order Fagales; family Betulaceae; genus Corylus; species Corylus avellana. The sequence continues at coordinate 19,221,166 of NC_081546.1, forward strand.
GAGCAAAAAACAACACACCTCACTGCACCGGGTCGATGAGCTTCGCTAAGGCGGCACATGAAGAGGTATTTGTCGTATTTACCGCCGCATATATATATATATATATATATATATATATATATATATATATATATAACCTGTTGTTTAGGTCTTTTTTTTTCTTTTTTTTGAATTGTTTTTTTCTATGTAGACCTTATCTTTGGGCACTACTCCAACTCGAGTGCAAAATTATATCTCAACACACATGAAGAAGGATGGTGGCTATCCAAATGAAGTGGTCAGGGAGAGATGTGTAAGTACTCACTGATATATATTTTGAAAAATTATTTATGATTAGCCTTCCTTATATGAGATACTAACTTGTTATTTAACGTACATGAGAGGATGACGGAATTAATACCCACTGACCCAGCATTGACGTCGAGCGTGACTGAAAGGATGGTACGGTGGACACCTAATGGCGCATATGCTTAGGCGCATGTAAATAAGCCTGAGTACGCTGGCAGGGTCCGACAGGTGGGTCAGAATGTTCTGTTGGTGTAGGACAGCATACATTCGCACTATACACCATCTTAGGCACGGTCTCAGAATCCTGGGAGCTCTTCATTCTCACAGATGACAGATAGGATTAGAGAACTTGAAGAGGAGTGGGCACAACAAATACGTGCGATGCATGAGATGGTTAAGCAGATTGAAGAACAAAAAACTCAGATAGCAAAGAAAGATGCCATCTTTGAGGCCCGTTTCTGTCAGCTTGAGGCCATGCTCGCGTCGACCTCTGGATCTGTGCCCCACAGAGGTAATGATATACTTTGTGCTGTTTTTCTAACAGTTGTTAACTGTTAGAAACTCCTAGTCTTCACAAAAGTCCCAGTTAGCAACGCTTTGTTACAGTGGTCCATTTTATAACTAACATATATTTGCATCACTGTATAGCTGTGCTTTCAATTTTTTTTTATTGATTATTATTGGTTCATAACTCATTTGCAGGTAATGCAGATTAAGCGTTGGGGGATGACTATGTTGAGTTGGATTGAGCACGTCGTTTCTCATCATTGTTTGTTAACTTTTATATATATTTTGTATATTTGTTTGTATATAGTCGTTTGTTGATGTATATAGTTAGATCAAACTATATGTTTGTTGAGACTAATTGAAACTTTTTTGTAGCAGATAGAACAGAGGTAGTTTGATTGTATATTTGTTTTGTCTTGTGTTGGAATGTATTTTCGATGTATATATTTTTTTTGTTCTGTGTTGTGTTGGAACGTAATATATGTGTTGGAATTTTGTTTAATGAAGTTGTATTGGAATTTCATATGCATTGAATGTATTGAAAATTGGATTTATATTAGATATTGGATATATATTGGATATTGGATATATATTGGATATTATATATATATTGTATATGTATTGGATATTGTATATTGGATATGTATTGGATATTGGATATATATTGGATATTGTATATATATTGGATATGTATTAGATATTGTACGTTGGATATGTATTAGATATTGTATATTGTATATGTATTGGATATTGTATATGTATTAAGTAGTGTATATTGGATATTGGATATTGTATATTGGATATGTATTGTATATTGGATATGTATTGGATATTGGATATTAGAATTGTATTTGGATATTGGAATTGTATTTGGATATTGGAATTGGAATTGTAATTGTATTTGGATATTAGAATTGTATTTGGATATTGGAATTGAAATTGTATTTGGATATTGGAATTGTAATTGTATTTGAATATTGTAATTGTATTTGGATATTAGGTTAATATGTAAATCTGGGTACTTAATATAGAAAATATTTAATTGAAAAAAAAAAAGATTTTTGATGTGTCAAACGGACGTCAAAATTTTTTTTGATGTGGCAAAACTGCCATGTCAAAAAAATTTTTTTTGACGTGTTGATCTTTAACACGTCAAAATTTTTTGACATGGCAGTGTTGCCACGTCAAAATTTTTTGACGTGTCGATTTTTTGACACCCCCCTTTTAACTGTTCAGACACGTCAAAAGGCACATGTCAGAAACCCCGAGTCAAAAAATCACTCAATTTTTGTAGTGCTATTCCTAAAAAAATTATAATAATCATAACTTCAATAACATCTAATTTCCATATAGATGCCAAAAATTCATCTATGAAGTTTTACAAAATGTCTTTACTTGATTATCATTATGACTTAGGATGCTGTGACTATTCCCAAGTCACTTTAATTTTCGGGGAGGGGGATTCGAACTAGCGACTTCCGCTTTATTAGGCGTGGTCCCAGTCGATTGAACTACTTCTTGGGGATGACTTTAATTTTCATTACTTCATAATGGCACCATAAAACTATCTTTATGTTGATCATAAAATATCCCATAGCATAATACTCTTAATAAATATTTATGCTCAACAAAATAAAAGATCACATGGGATTTAAATAAGCATTAAATAAATATTTTCGATGCTAGTATAAAACTATATAAAAAAGAGAAATGAATGTGAACCAAGACAAAAGGAGTAGCCTGATGGTTAAGTCGCTTTAGCACAAACCCGTGAGGGTTCGAAATTCTCCATAGTAAAATATAGAACTAGCTTTATGTCTCTTTTCTAGCGCGTGTACAGCACGTGCCCAGCATGCAATTGGGCTTACATTCGGGGTAGGGGATGAAGCTGGGTCTGAAAACCATTTCTGGGTTGGGTCTCGCTTTTCTCATTTTTTTCATCAAATTTTCGCATTGAAACCCGATTTTAAAGCAAAATTTTTGTTTAGAATCATAATTCTTTTTATTTTTTTTTTATTATTTTTTTTATGTGTTAAGAAACGTATGGGTATTCCAAAAAATCAATCAAAAAGAAATCATCATTTTGAAGAAAATACATGGCTGAAAATTTTCTTATGAAGATTTCAAAATTGGTAAAAAAAAAATAGTGTTTTACACAATCAAACCCCATAACATTGATCTTTAAAACCATAGATTATTATTAAACAATAAATTCCAAAAGATCCAGCCAAACTATACCCATTATTAAACTTGAAACCCAACAATTAGGTCATTTTGGGAATCTTGGACTTTTTGGCCGAACGCTCGTGTGGGGACCACGTGAGTGCTCGCCTGCAAACAGTACACGAATGTTCGTGTGGGGACCGGCCAAATGTTCGTTGACTTTTGTTGACTAGTGGATATTGCCCGAGCGTACGACTGCAACCCTAAAACCGCTGGGTAAACAGTACGCGAACACTCGACATCGTATTACCAAACGTTCACTGCTTTTCAAAACTTCTTCTGCAAAGCTCATAGCTTTTTCTATCCTATAAATATCCGTCCCTACTTGACCCTTAAGCTTCATTTCGCCCCTCCTGCCCTCCATAACCTCTATTTGAGTGTTTTTGTGAGTTAAGGGAATTCTTGAAGGAGAATGAGAGATTCCTTAGAGGCCTTGCTTCAAAAAGGTAACCTTTTAAGTCTACCTTGTTCTTTGCTTAGTTGTTATGCTGTTTTTCTACTTAGCTTAGTTGATGGTTTTGAGTTTCTAGTTAAGTTGTTGCCTTTAATCTTAGTTTAAGCTTGGGTTAGCATTTCATTCTTATTGAATGTAGTTCTTTATACATGGAGGTATTTTTTTAAGTTTGAATGTGTTAAGAAACCCTTTTGTAGCCTTAGAACTAGTTTAGGATGACTTAGGAGAATATTGGACCAAATAAGGTTGTACTTGAACTCTCTGGTCGAACGTTCGGCCTTGAGCCCGAACGCTTACCTAGAAGCACTTCAGGGGAACGCCAATTCGGCTAGTCGTTCAATAGCACATGTTTTCATGTTCTAGGTTCGTTTTGGTTTGGAATTAGGACTAATATTAGGCTTTCCACATATTTGGAGAACCCAGACCCTTTGGAGGAATTTTTGGAGGACCTATACGATTCGGGTGAGTATGAACTCACATGATACTAGCCATTACTTTTCCTGCATTGCATGACAATTTTTGTGCACCAAACATGCATTTTACAACTTTCATGAAATACATTTTGCTGCATTATGAACTCTACCATTTGTGAAAATGTGTTACTTAACAAGATAATGAGATGATGAGACTTATAATATCATGCATGTAAAATACAAATAAGACTAATTGCATCGTATGACATGGTACACCGGTATGTCCAGGGTAATGGCCATGGGCTTACTATTGATGTTAACTCTAAGGTCAAATGTTTGTGTAGATGTGATATATAGGCCTTGGATCTAATTGTTATTTCGTGACCAGTGTAACCTTAACAAGCAGGTCACTACAGGACGTACATCATTAGTAGGATGGGTCACCCGAGGTCGGACTCGATCGATCTACTAGTGTTATAGACGATAACATACAATAGTAGGGGTACCGACATTGTATTACAAGTCCCTCGATATATTGTCAACCCTACTGAGAATGGGTACTATCTCGGGTAGACTATACAATTGAACTATCATTGATTCACATGATTATAGCATGTACTATACCTGTACTGCATTCATGAATAACTATCATGCTTAAACTATTGCATACTTTACCAAACGGAGTTCATCACTAAATGGCATAAGTACTATGTGCATTTTTACTCACTAAGGCTTTGGACTTACCCCTTTATTGTTCCTCCTCTATTATGTATAATTATATGGTTTAGCTAGCATAGAGGAGGATGGATACGGACAGTCAACTAGTGGCAGCCAAGGATCTGATTCAGTTCATTTTTGAGGACATGGACCTGGTTTGGCTCAAGTCCATGTGGGACAATGGAGGAACCATACGGGTGGAGATGAATCATTTTGGCATTACTTAAACTTAGGCATTGATTTTGTTGTCTTATTTTCAAACAATTACTTTGGGTTTGTAATATTTGATGATCGGTTTATTACCAGCACATTTGACGATTTATTTATGCTATGATGTTTTATCTTTACTCTGATCATTATGATTGTGGTATTTAGTTCTTGCTTTCTTATTCCTGTGGTTGAAAGTCTTCCGCTATATTCTGTCGCTTAGGAGATGTTAAGATCCCTAAGTCTTGTTCTGTGAAGGGCAAGGCTGGGAAGTGAACCATGAAGTCAATTACCCAGTTAATTGTCTACCCTCCCCATTTCCTTGTGTGGACATGTCAATATATATATATATATATATATATATTAGTTAATTGATTTCTATGGGGCGTTACAGTATATTAATACTAATATATAACACACACACACACATCAATTAACTAGATAATATGTTAGTTTATGAACTAACTAGTTAGTAAGTTAACTAATAGATGCACATATAAATATTAAATAACATATATAACATATATTATTTAATTTCTAATATGCATACTTAAATTTATATAACTCAGTTTTGTAATATATTAATGTATTTTGTGTGTGTGTATATATATATATGAATGAGCTAACGAGTCGGGCTAACGAGCTGGGCGAGTTGAGCAAGTCGAGCTTTAAATGAGTCGAACTCATGAGCCCCTGTTAAGTTTAATCAAGAGAGTCGACTATGTATCATTTACTAATCGAGTGAGTTTCTATAGTAACGAGCAAGCTTGTATAGTGCCGAGCTCGAGTTTGGGTCGAGTTTAACCGAGCGGGTATTGAGCGAATTGTCGAGTATATCGGCACGTTTACAGCCCTAATGAGAATTGTTTATCGATTGTATGTGTAATCATGTGTTTTGATTCTAACTTGATTTGGGATACTTGGTGATTTTGGTGATTTTGAAAAAAAAAAACTAACTCAACATTAGTTACCCGATTCTTGGTGATTTTGAAAAAAAAAAACTTTATCCATGTAATAAAATATGAATTGTATTTTATCAAACTTATCTCAGCCACCCTAGAAAGGGGTTAAAAAATGTTAATACTTGGATGGCTTCACTTACACATGTCAATCAACCCACAGTCTAAGAACAGAAGCAGGCAAAATGCGTGGTTGTGTGCATTAAGGTTTTCATTTTTTTTTCTCGTAAATTGTTAATTAACCTTGTTTTGCCGCCAAAAGTGCCAACCTACCGATCCGCTAAGAAAGACGGACACATAGAACCCCTTTCAGATAGAGGGCCACTCGTATTTCACCATGTCAACACCCTCAACAGTAATGGTCAAGATATCTCTAAAGAAATTTTAGACTATAAATAGGATATCTATCTCATTAATATAAATAATATAAAAATATTATTTATATTTTAAAAATAATTAAAAAAGAAAAAAAAAAAAAAAAAGAAGTAAGAGGATGTCTTTGGCCACCCCAAAGGCAAAAAAAAAAAAAAATTATTTGGCCCCTCGAGGTGGCCAATCCACCTCTAAGGGCCATGGGGGTGGCTAACCGCCCCTTCGGGTGGCTTTAGCCACCCCCATTGCCTTTCGCCGATCCACCCCTAAGGCCCAAAAAAGAAAAAAAAAGAAAAAAAAGCCACCCCCAACCACCCCTTGGGGTGGCTTCGGCCACCCCATGACCCTTAGGGGTGGATCGTTCACCCTTTGACTCTTGGGGGTGGCCAATTTAACCCTAAAGGCTTTGAGAGTGACTTCGGCCATTCCCAAGGGGTGGTTGGGGGTGGTTTTGCCCTTGGTGGTAGATCGGCCACCCGAAGGACCAAATAAATTTTTTTTTAAAATTTATTATTTGGCCATTGGGGGTGGCTCGGCCACACCTATGCCTAACTAGGGTGGCCAACCACCTCTTACTTTTTTTTAAATATATATATTTGTTATTTTAATTTTTAATTATTTTTAAAATATAAATAATATTTTAATATTATTTATATTAATGAGACAGATGTCTTATTTATGGTCCCAAAATATCCTATTAACTGAATATTCTCCAGCCTAAAATAGACTAAAAAATATCCTATTCCAACGGTCAGCCACTTATTGCCATTCTCTCTACAGCATTTTCCAGCACATTTCTAACTTCAAATGACCAAACCAACCCCTAGCAAACCAAACAATCCCCATCACCCTACTTACGTGGCACTCCACCATCGCTCTCCTCCAATCATCGACCAAAAAACCCACGCTTCCCTACAAATATTACATAATCGCCATCTCTTCCATCACCCTCATCACCAATATATATATAACCTCTAAATTTGCTTCAACAAATTCCATAGAACTAGGATCAAACTAAACTCACCGTTCAAATCATGAGCCCTGCACAATTCCATGCAAAGAAGGAAATGATCAATAACAATGCCTTCTGTCCACCTCCCTTGAAAGTCAATAAGGACTCCCATCTCATCAAGAAACCATCGTCTACATCATCGTCTACGTCACCGTCGTCTTCATCGTCGTCTATTAATGGTTTAACGGGGCCGAACAAGCCCCAACAACGCCACCCGGTCATAATCTACACTCATTCTCCAAAGGTAATTCATACGCACCCTAGCGACTTCATGGCATTGGTGCAAAAACTCACTGGACTATCGCGCTCCGATGACGAGGAGGCTGTTGCCACGCAGCATGATCATCATCGAAAATCCGAACCCGGAAATGATGCCGATTTGAAAATATTGAACTCGGATCACGAGAACAAGAACAAGAATATTGGACTAGGAAACCATGATGATAATGAGTCGTCTTCAGTTGTTACTGACGAGAATTGTAGCAGCATAGGTGATTTCGGGCAAGTGATCAATTCTTGTTTTGTGTCGCCAATTTTTGAGCCACCGACGAATGCATACATGACAAATCTTCCGGTATTCACACCGAATTCGACGGAGTTCTTGTGCTCCAATCAACCTTTCTATAACTACAACGATCCTTTGTTTTTAACGTCTGGCATGACCATGGGGATTAATGAGTTCTGCGACTATTAAACAAGGTTTTTAATAACTTTAAGTTGATATTTTTAAAATACCAATTATTCTTTATTGTTTTTGAATTCTCTTTTTCATATTGTTTTGAAGATGGCAATAAAAGTTCTAGTTTTATGGGATAGAAACTCTTTTTTTTTGTTTTTTTTGTTTTTTTTTTTTTTTCAGGTATAATTTTTTCCTTTTTTTTTTTTTTCTTTCATTTTGTATTAATTTCTTATAGATGATGAGAATAAAGATGAAAGAAAGGAAATGAAAAGTAAGTTTTTTCCTGTGTAATATGAGAGTTTTTTTTTTTGTTCTTTATTGGAAAAATGTGTCCTGAACTGACGTAAATGTGAAAGTAATTTTAGGTATTTTCTATTTTTGGTTGTTTGTTAATATTTTTGTTTTTAACTAAATTATGAGAAAATTCTACAATAATGTCCGGTGCAAATTTAGATTGAAATGCTAATTTTATAAATGGTAGAGATCGATCGAGAATGGGAGATGAAGAAGTGGGAAAGGTTGAAAAGGTTTCTTTTAAAGACGTGAAAAAATTATCACACATACTTTCAAATTATATTGCAAAGACAAAAACTTTGATTGTGTTTTCCCTTGATAAAAAAGAACATGTTTTCTAAGGTTTTTAACAGAACGTTGAAATTATCACGACCTCCTAGTATGCTGTTTTTTCTAATGGTTCAATGTCTAATTAAATGTTTGCAAATGTTTTGAACTACCATATTGAAAGAGCTTCGAGAACAAAAAGAAAAGGAAAGAAGTTTGAACAATTATCTTAAACATGATAATTATGTGTATTTAAGAGAAATGCGATACATACATTTAAATAGGAAAATTAAGAAAGAATGCCATTTTCTTTTTCAAATAATTAGGAATGGTATATATATATATCCACCCATGGCAAGTGGGACATGGCTGCGCCGGTCACTTTTCCCCGTTGGATCCAAGGCAACTTGCATCAAATTAAACCTAGACCATAGCATCTAACCCATTTACTAATATGCACATGTTCTTGATATTTCACAAACATCGTTCTATCGTTTCATGAAGCATTTGAACATTTTCCTCCACCGGTACCAACCGTTTGACCGTTTTGCATAGGAATTACATTAGGTGTCCAAAAATCCTATTTTCTTCCCTTTTTGGAATTTAGGAGTAACCTAAACATACTCACACAAAACTTAATGAGAGGTTTGTATTTTAGTTTAGGCTTAGGAAGGTTTGGCATCTCTTAATGAACAAGGAATAGTAGCCTCCACTCTAAATGAAAATTGTGAGTCAAAAAAGTTTTACAAGTAGGAAAAAACTTGAGTTTAATAAGGCAAGTCAACTAAAAAATAAGGTTATCACATGTTTGCTCGATCGAGAGTCAATTGAAGTGTCAATCAAACTATTGAGTTTTAGTATGACACTTGATGCACATATTCAATCAATCAAGCATCAATCGTAAGATTGATTGAGCTTTTAGGGCTCGTTTGGTATGCAGAATGACTATTGGATTAAGAAAATGAATAATTATTATTGGTAATGAGAGAAGATGGAATAAAATAGTTTTTCATATTCCTTAAATTGGTGACTACACACGGGTTCTTATTGGAATTGTACCAAAATTACTAAAATACCCAATATATATAAGATAAAAAAAAATAATTAAAAAAAAAAACTTAAAAAAATTATTTGGTAGCTGAAAAACTATATCTTAGCCTTTTGAATTCGTCCCAGATGTTAAGATGATAATTGTGTAATTAATGCCCCGCATAATTAATACCCATATTAAAAAAAAAAAAAAACAAAGAATGAGACAATGGCGGGTAACCTATTATTCTGTTGTAAAATTAAAGAAAATAACAAGACAAGATAAAATATTGCAATATGTGAAACTAGTTCTTCAGGAACTATGTATGATTCTTCTATATTATTGTGTGTTTTACATACTACTCAATACTCCTTTTTATAGGCATGAAATCATAATGAGGGGTTGATGAATATGAAAGAGGGAACATGAAAGGGTAGTATATGAATCAAAATGTTACATCAATGTGTTACATGAATGTTATATGAATTCTAAAAGATGACATGAATGTGTAGAATTCCAAAAGATGGAATTAAATGGTCATCCACCAAATGAATGAATGCATTCATAACACTCATCTTGAATGACCATACACTAAGAATATACCTCGTTAAAACCTTGCCAAGGAAAACCTAGCGGAAAAAAACCTGTGGCGAAGGAAAAAGAGTTCAATATTCTTGTGTGTCTTTGAATGCTTTAAGACTGCCTCATAAAAACATTGTAAAGAAAAACCCAGTGGGAAAAACCTTAGCGAAGGAAAAAGAGTACACTCAGGATAATCATTTTACTTCCCCTCATTAGCATGAAGAGCTTCAATTGTTTATCATGAAAGATCCTTGAGTTGGCGCATTCCAATGTTATTCACCAACTTCTTAAATGTTGCAGTTGGTAATGCTTTGGTAAATAAATTTGACAAATTGTCACTTGATCGTATTTGCTTGACATCAATATCACCACTCTTCTGGAGCTCATGTATATAAAAGAACTTTGATGAAATGTGTTTGGTTCTATCTCCTTTAATATATCCTCTGATTTGTGTGATACAAGCAGTATTATCTTCATATAATATTGTCGGGCTATATTTGATTGTGGATAAACCACACTTTTCTCGAATGTGTTTAATTACTGATCTTAGCCATATGCATTCCCAACTTGCTTCATGAATTGCAATAATCTCCGAGTGATTTGAAGAAGTAGCAACAAGTGTTTGCTTGACAGATCTCTATAAAATAGCAGTACTTCCACATGTAAATAGATATTAAGCCTAGGGTTTGGCCCTACAATTCCTATATATGGTCTTTTCCAACTATCCTTTTTTATTTTTTTTTTTTTTTGGGTTAAATACTATTCGAGTGTCTGCGGTTTGCACCAAAATCAAATAGTCACTTAGGTTTTCAAAAATATCACAAATGGTACATGTAATAAGCCAATAAACCTACTTGTTACCTTTGTCAAGATTCCATTAAGTTTTTTAACGGAAAGCCACGTCACTCTTATACGTGGGCGCCACATGACATGATACCTGGGATTTTGAGTGCCACGTCATATTCTTTTTTAAAAAAAAATCCAAAAAAAAACACTAGGGTGGCCGAACCACCCCATAGGGGGTTGTCGGCCACCCCGTTTGGCCTAGGGGTGGTTCGGCCACCCCAGCATTTTTTTTTTAAAAAAAAAAATAATAAAATATGACGTGACACCCAAAAATCCAGGTAGCATGCCACGTGGCGCCCACGTGTAAGGGTGATGTAGTGTTCCGTTTAAAAACTTAACAGAATCTTGACAGAGGTAACAAGTGGGTCTATTAGCTTACCATAGGTACCATTTGCGATATGTTTGAAAACACAGGTCGTTATTTGATTTTGGTGCAAACCATAAGTGGTGAAATAGTATTTAACCATTTTTTTTTTCTTAAAGGTCCAACCTGAGCCACTTACATGGGCCAACTTGGGCCCTTTCATGGGCCTAGTCTTTCCCCTTGGGGTCAAATGAGGATTGGGCCCTACAAATGAAAGCCCATCAAACCTTTGACCTAAACTCTAATTAAGACCCTTCATCATTCTAGATGGGCTTAGGCTCGAACATGGGGAATTGGTTGAGATTTGTTAGTATTTTTGTTGGCTAAATCTGGTGCGCAAAAGATGAAGTACTGTTCACCAGCATTATTCATGATACTGTTCATGTTACTGTTGTTCCGTTCAGACAATGAACAGTGCCGTCCGGACGAAGGAAGATTCGGTGAATAAAAAGTCTCCGACAAATTAAATGCTCCTGGGAATCACAAAATCGGTGCATTAAATCCTGGTTTGTCCAAACGGCCTCCCAGCCTGTTTGGACGACCTGTGGTCAGAAAGTAAGCACTGCACATTTAATGCTTGCCAAATTTTCAAGATGTTGTCCATGTGTCTCCAAGCTATTGCACCGACAGAAAATTTTTTCCTCAGTTTTTATTTATTTCGTTAGTTATATTATCTAATTAACATTTTTAATTAATTTTTGCTTGACTCTATCTTTTAGTTTTGCCCCTTTGAATTAAAATTCTCGTTCCGCTATTGCCTTAATTAAGGTGCAAGTACCATGAGAATAGTCATCTTCGTCCGCACTATAAGCTTTCTCAAGCATTCCCTAGACATGGAATGTCACCCACTCGAGAAGCTTTTTTATGTTTAAAGTTAAAATACAAAAATAATTTATTGAGATTAAATCTCTACTCATCATCGCTATTTATAGGAAATAAACCTCTCGGAAGAGAGAGATAGAGGTGGAATTATAGGTAATTGGAGGAAAACATTAACATGACCATGTTAAGAATTACTTAAGGAGTAATATTTGCAATGAAAAAAGAATAATTATTCAAAATAGTTGTAACAATACAATAGCAACAAAAGCCACCATCATGTTGCTTCATATCGGCCTATAATATTTGTACTCTTTTCTAACATGTAGATTGATGGCTCCTTGTGACATGTTAATGGTTGGCACCTGAGTACTAAGCATTACATAATGCTTCAATTCAACAGATCAAGTTTCTCCAAATAAATTTTATTTAAATGAAGATTTGTTGAAGAATATAAAATTTTGGCAAAAGTTGATAACTTTTAACTTGAGAGATTTTTGGTTGAAGAACGTATCTTGGCTCGGGTCAGAAGCTCCCCTAAGAGTTATATATAATTTAAAAGTAACATTTGGTGATACATTCATGTACTCTCATAAAAAGTTGTAACAACTCAAAAAAAAAAAAAAAAAAAAAAAAAAAGTTAGTCACATATACGCTATCACTCTAAAATGAATAGTCAATTTGAAGGTTCCTATAATCACTTACAAAGTGAAATGTAACCTAGTAAGTAACCAATGTTTGGCTTACCATCCACGAGTGCCTTTATAATCTACTTTTTCTAAGCAAGTTATTAGTTGTTAGGGAAAGTCCATATACCCAGCTCAAACTACCAAACAATTGACACTATCCCCCATAAATTTTCAAAGTACTCGCTCCACTACTGCCTCAAGGTAATTATAAAATACGTATTTATTTTGGGGCGTTACAAAACATCCTTTGCTATCCATACTTTCTCTGGAATATCAAAATCCAAAGAAACTAATTGATTGGTTGGTTAGGTAGCATGCAATACAATTAGTTGGATGACATAGATACCTTGTTATTTAATTATAACTAGTTAAGTTTTTTGTAGCTGATTTTGATATGTCAGTAAGATATACATTACATGAAGTAAATAGTTATAAATGGATGTATTGATGTTCGAGTAATGTTATACATCACCCCATTATTCCTTTCATTCTCTCAAAACTTACATGGTGTAGTCCTTCAGCCTAAAATCTCATTTTCATGCACCAAACACTATGGGGACGACGCTGCATACACTTTGAGGGAATATACCTAGGCTGCGACGCTGCATAAGCTACATAAGCTTTATTCCTTATCAATTAAACTAGGTTAATAAAGTAATGAAGGGAAAAACATCATTTCAAAGTGCCCAACAAAATACTATATTGAAAGAACAAAAAAACACACTATAAAATCCTTTATTTCCCTCCAAAATACTTCATTAAAAAATCAAGGATAAAACCATCATTTTACCATCAAACAAAAATCACTGAATTCGGATGCATAGAGACTGGCAAAACCGTCATTTCAAATGCACAACAAAATACTGTATTGAAAGGACAAAAAAACACACTTTAAAATCCTTTACTCCTTCCAAAATCAATTGAGTCAGTAAATAATTAAGGATTAAATTGTCATTTTACCATCAAACAAAAATTTTTGTATTACCACAAAACCCACTATTGAAGGGATTTGAAGCAATGAAAAAAAAAAGAAAAAAAAAATTTTAAAAAATCTTTCCTTACATTTCAGAAAAGTTAAAATGCTCATTTTGCAATCAAACTAAAAACGTTGTTTTCGGATGCATAGCATTACATATAGAAGATATTGGACCCTCACTCCCAAAAAAATAATAATAAATTTAAGTTTGATACTGTTATATTAACTACTTACACTTATAATTTCTTTTTAACGTGAATTTAGCCTCTTGTTTTCGATTGATAGGTTGGGCCTAATTATTAAAAATATTGGGAAAACTTCACTTACCCGTTGATGTTTGGATATTTTTGTAATTATACTCTCAAAGTTTTAGAAGTTGAAATGTCGAATTGATTTAGGTTACATTTGGTACACGGAATGATTGTTTCAGTAAGAAAATTAATAGTTTTTTTTGAAAATTGAAGAATGTGGAATGAAAAAGGCTTGGAATAGCCATTCTCACGCACAATGAAATAGATATTCCAAGTATTAGATCATATTATCATATACATTAACACCAAGGCTATTGTATTTCACTTTTTTTTTTTTTTTTCTTTTTCTAATTCATAACAAAAGCTATTTATTTTTTTCTAATCAATAAGCCATTTGACCTACCAAATGTAACCTTATTGCTTTGTCATTTATCTTCGTTTGTGGCCTACACTCACCTCATCTTCAAATATCTCACCAGATCCCCCCAAGCGGGTTTTTCAAACTACTCTCATGTTTCTAATTGTTGGATCATTTCAACTAGAGTTTTATATATTCTTTAAATTTTGTGGAGTGAATCACTACCACTCTATTCTTATAATGTGATTAGTAAACAAGCTCTTTTGCATATTGACTAATTCACACTACAAAAGTTTTTGGGGAAACGTCAAAACATCCCCTCTGAACTTTCACTCGTTTTAATGCTACACTCACAAAGTTTAAAAACTCTCAATTAAGGGTATCGAACTTTTAATTTCCTTCAATTACCTTCATTTCGTTAGAATTTTTTGTTAATTTTTATCATAAAGCCTCAAATACTCATATTTTTTTATTATATGAAAAAATTGCAAAGATGTTGCAAAATATTGTACAAACGTTTTTCTATAAAAATAAAAATAAACGTCTGAATCTCTACAATTTTTTTATTTTATTTTTTACATTAAAAAAATGGTTATTTTGGAAATTTTGATACTATTTAATGAAAAATTCTAACGGAATGGGGTAATGGAAAGAAATTGAAAGTTTGATACACTTAATTGAGAGTTTTTAAACTTCGAGGGAGTACTTTAAAAACTCGTGAAAGTTCAAGGGGGGTTTTGTGAAATTTCCCCAAAATTTTTCTTTTTATAATTTTCTCTTTCCTCTTTTCTTTCTTTCACTCTCTCTCCCCCCCTCCTTTCACACCGTCTTACATACAAAATAATATTTAAAGAAAATATAGTAGAATAGAGAATCTTTTGGAATGTATATAAAGAATTGAGTAGCTAACGTAAAAATTTGTAATTTTTTAGTAGCTATTTTGGCTACTCCTGTTGGAGATGCTCTAAGTAGTTCATTTGTAACGCCCTTAGCCCATGAGAGCAGAGTTTGCTAATTTACTGGACTCAGAGGCTTAAAGAATTACAAGAAATCTTGAACACTACTAAATATTCATAAAGACTTTTATTAGAAACCTTGTAAGTGTAAAGATTTACATAACTTTCAAAATAAACTTAATAAACATTTGTAATCCCAACAAAAACATAATAATTCAAAATATTATAGTACTGAAAATGTACTTATTAAACATAAATCGATCTACAACAACCCTTCGTCGTTGCTCTTATTATTCTGGTCTCATAGCAAGTTCTCGACAACATCTATGGGGAGAAAAAATAAATGAGGTGAGTAAAAAACTAAGTAAGGAATATATCTTACAGTTTTCAAATGATTCAATTGAAATATATACATATATATTAGTCATAAAAAAATTTTTGCGGTAAATAATTTTCTAAAATTTTTAAAGTAATTCTACGTTTTTTATATGCTTACCCAATTATCTTCCACTTGTTACTTTGTTGTCTCGCATACTCTTATGCTCTATATGTCGAGATGGTGAATGAATCTGAACGGTTTGTGGCCACGAGTTGAGTCATTGGTGCCATCTGATTAACTTTAAGGTGCACCAAGCGTGGCAAGTCTAATCATAGACCACACGTAGTGATGGCATCTCATCTTTGGGCCCTGATACTATGTGATCTCTTATCTTTTAAGCTAAATTGTCTTAAAACGTTAATTTTCTTATATATGTGATAAAATCTTCTGTTAAGAACTTCCATGCTTTCTTATAACTCTATATTAGCATGTGTAAAATTATTTAATTTGTAAACATTTAAGTTCACATATCTTAACTCTAATTAAGCCTAAGGTTTGGCCCTGCAATTCCTATGGTCTTTTCTAACTATCCATTTTTTAGAAAGGTCCAACCTGAGCCACTTACATGGGCCACCTTGGGCCCTTTCATGGGCCTAGTTTGTCCTCTTGCAATGAGGCTTGGGCCCTACAAGTGGAAGCCCAACCCAACAAACCTTTGACTCAAACTCTAATTGAGTCCTTTCATCATCCTAGTTGGGCTTAGGCTCGAACATGGGGAATTGGTTGAGATTGGAGCACTTGGGCTATCCTTCTCTCCTTACTCTATGGGCTTAGACCAAGTTAGGCCCAAAGATCTAACCAATTCACACTAGTCGATGAAAGGGACATGACATATAGGGCATGTTTGGGTGTGTGTTTCAAGGGCCTAAAAGTGCGTTTAACACCCAAAAAGTCTGTTTGAATAAAAAAGTACCAGTTTAGTAAAAAAAATTGAAAGCGCTTTTAATGGTCAAAACGCACTTTAGCAAAAACTTAAAAATGAAGTTTTTTCTAAAAAGCGCTTTTGAACTTAAAAGCTTTATTTTTCAAACATAATCTCAAACATACTCATAGTAATTTTCTAGCCATTTTTATCGAATGGCCTACATGGTGTAGTTATTGAACCACTCAAAGAAAATATCTAATACAAAATCCAGATCAAGAAATTATTAAAAATATTTAATGCATATAAAAGTAACTAGATTAGCATACTCCAAATCTCACAAAAAAAAGAAAAAAAAAAAAGAAAAAAAAAAAACAACAAAACTAGAAAATAATCCAATCTCGTGCCCATCTTGCCCAAAAACAAAACTATAATCCAAAAATTATATTAAATAATGGTATATCTACATCTATACGTTCTTATAACTCAAAGGAGACCTAAATATGTAAAAAGATCAATAAAACTATTAGTTGATAATGTAATTAGCCTATGATTTGATAATGAGGAGTGTTGGAACAAGTCTTAATGTTGGGGAGAATAAAAATAATAAAGGATAATGAAACTTTTATTGTTATCATGAAAAAAAAAAATAATAATAAATGTGAGAAAAATCTTCTTTTAGTATATCTAATAAAAATTGATATGGTTACGTTAACGTTACATAAAGATTCTTGTTTATGGGTGTGCACATTTATGTCGAAATATTAAATAAAATAAAATAAAATAAAAAAAGAGTTAGGAATTTTTTACCACACCTTTGAGCTCAGATGATGTCTCAACTCTTTTTAATTTACTCTTTTGGCTTCTTGATTGTCATTTCAAAGCACTCCACTAA
This sequence comes from Corylus avellana, assembly GCF_901000735.1. NCBI lineage: Eukaryota > Viridiplantae > Streptophyta > Magnoliopsida > Fagales > Betulaceae > Corylus > Corylus avellana. The sequence continues at coordinate 19,238,565 of NC_081546.1, forward strand.
ACATTTTCCAACATGGGAAAAATGAAGTTTCATGCCTGGGAGGCAATCCATTGTGCACTTTACAGCAAGAAGATAAACTTCTGAATCTTTTTTGTGATCATTCAAGCACTCATAGAAACGAAAAGCCACACACTCCGTGAAGATTAGGCCTTCATGTGAATGTGTTGCTTTGCAATCATCGATTTCGATTTTGAGGCAATTATACAATGACATACCATGACCAATAAAAGGCTGAGAGGAATGAAGAAGGCGGATGGGACGTGAAGAGGTACATAAGGAGGGATGATTAAGGTCATTCGCTTGCACCACAAGTACCATGAGGATAATCAACTCCATATACACCATTAGCTTTTTCAAACATTTCCTAGCCATGGATTGCCTCCCACTCGAGAAGCTTTCTTATTTTCAAAGTTAAGAACGCAAACAATTTATTGGGATTAAACCTTTAGTCATCATCGCTATTTATAGGGAATAAACCTCTAGTCATCATCGCTACTAATTAACTTGATTCCACAAAATAAAAATATTTTTAGCTTGTTTATTGGTTTATTCATAAAAAAAATAATAATAATAAAATAAAAAATAAAGCTTCTTGTTTAAGAATTGTGGCTTTTGGAAATATGATAATATTCTAATTAACTAACCTTTTGGTTCAAGTTATGTCTTTAGACCCAAGGCCTAAGGTTTTACAAAGTTACACAACTAATATGTGATTCTTGACAAGTGAAGTAAACTCATAAAAGTGCAAATCTAAATGAGCATATTGAGTATACACGTGTGAGCATGAAAAGTTAAATCTCACACTTGAAATGTATCACAAGAATGAGTGGTTAATATAGTATAGTTAGCATAGACCCATAAGCCTTTTGGTTGAGGAGTGTCCTAATATATACTATGGTCTTACTAGAAAACCCCCTAAGGTATCAAGCTTTTTAACAAGTGATATCTAAGCCAATGGTAATGTGCGATATGGTGAATGATATTTGCTCTTTTCACGATTGGAGCGTGCAAGCATGAATAATGGGTCCCCTTCCTAGCTGAAGCAGGGACGAAGGTACAAAACACATCTAGAGCCCACATAACCCACAAAAATAATCTTAGAGATGGCCAATAAAATTGATTAGCTTACCTTGGAGGGAGAGTATGACAATGTGTTGATTAACTCACATGTGAGAGGGGAATTGTTCAATATCATGTATGAGTATAGAAAGGTTAAGTCCCATATTGGAAATGCATTACAAGAGTGAGTGGTTAATATAACACAATTGATCCAAACCCATAAGCTTATTATGGTCTCATTAGAAGACTCCTCTAGGTATCAATCTTCTTAGCAATACAAATGAAGATGGATGATCAAATATTCAAAATATATTAGATCAAAGGTTTCATTTTAAAGTAATTTTTTTTTTTTTGGAATATATGTGTTGTAAACCATCATATTCTTCATTGATCACTATAAATGAAAAAATAAAATAAAAAAGAAAGTAAAAAAATTTTAAAATCGCAAAGGCGTTTGGTAAAACATGTTAAAATTTGTTTTTTATTTTATTTTTATCAAATATTTGTTATGCGAAATCGTAATTTTAGTTTAAATTTGCGCATTTTCAAATAAGCACTCCCTAGCCTGCTTTTTTTTATATATATATATTATATATATATATATATTTCCCTATTTTAGATTAAGTGTTTTTTAAATCGCAATATTAAACACTTTACGTTTTGCGATATTTTTTAAAAACGCAGATTATTCTTGCAAAATTGCAATCTCAAACACACCCTTATTTAACTATAAATAGAGACCTATGTATTGTAAACAATCAAGTTAATGAGAGCACAATATAGCCCTTAGGGCTATTCAGAGTGATGGACGTAAGTATCTAACACCGACCCACCCATAAATTCTTTCTATCTCTTTTCTCTCTCTTGCTTCCGCAATTATTCCCGTATTTTGGATTTCCCTACAAACTTCAACATAATATCAAATCCTCATCATATACCAACAATAAGATAAACTTGATCATGAACTTTTACAAAATAGGCAAAATCCATTTTCTTACAACTTGGGTTCATTTTTTGCAATAAAATTTAAAAATTATTGGTAATTGGAGGAAAACATTAATATGGCCATGTGCATAATTACATAAGGAGTAACATTTGCAATGAAAAAATAATAATTATTCAATGGGGAAAGTACCTTTTGCCCCCATGAACTACAATACATTGGTACTTTCCCCCCATGAACTACCAACTGTGATACCCGACCCCCATGAACTACCATTTTGTGCCAAAAACCCCCATTCCATCAATCAAAGGCCATTTCCGTTAGTCAAAGGCATTAACTCAGATAGTTTACCCGTCACTTTGCCCCTATAAATTATAATTCATTTTCACTTTTCCCCCATGAACTACAACGCATTGTCACTTTGACCGTCTGAATTAATGCCTTTGACAAACGGAAGGGGCCTTTGACTGACAAAATGAGGGTTTTGGGCACAAAATAGTAGTTCATGGGAGTCGGGTGTCATAGTTGGTAGTTCATGGGGGTAAAGTGAAAATGTGTTGTAGTTCATGGGGGCAAAAAAAACTTTCCCCAAATAGTTGTAACAATCCGATAGTTATAAAAGCCACCATCATGTTGCTTCATATTGGTCTATAATATTTGTGTTCTTTCTAACATGTGGATTGTTGACTCCTTGTGACATGTTAATGGTTGGCACTTGCGTACTAAGCATTACATAATGCTTCAACACAATGGATTAAGTTTCTCCAAATAAATTTTATTTAAATGAAGAGTTATGGAAGAATAGAAAATTTTGGCAAAAGTTAATGACTTTTAACTTGAGATATTTTTGGTTGAATAATGTATCTTGGCTTGGGTCGGAAGCTTCCCTAAGAGTTATATATAATTTAAAAGTAATATTTGGTGATAAATTTATGTACTCTCATAAGATTTGAATAGGCATTTACTAAAATAAGTGAAAAAGTGTAACAGCTAAGGAAAAATGTTAGTCACATATACACTATTGTTGGGTGGTCTTGGTCTCTCTCAACCCTAAAAGCTAACTCAAGAGGTGAGTCTTTCCCTCACACTTATAAATTAACCACCAGCTCCTTCCACAACCGATGTAGGATAACTCCCACAATCTCCCCCTCATACATCGAGCCCTAGGTCAGATTAGAGACAACATGTTCCTCCCATAGACTGTTGAGCCGAAACTTGTTGGTTTAACCTGGGCTCTGATACCAGTGTTGGGTGGTCTTGGGTCTTTCTCAACCCACAAAAGCTAGTTCAAGATGTGAGGCTTTTCCTTACACTTATAGAGTGACCATTAACCCCTTCCACAACCGACGTGGGATAACCCCAACAGTTATCAGTCCAAAAGAAATATTCAATTTGAAGCTTCCTATAATCACTTATAAACTGAAATCTAACCTAGTAAGTAACCAATTTGACATAACACCTATGAGTACCCTTATAATCCACTCTCTCTAAGTATGTTATTCATCTTACCAATGTGAGATTGGCGCATTACTGTAACACCCCCCATAATTGATCAATTAATATAACCAATTTAGAGTGTTAGTTGATTGATCAATTAATTAACGAAATATATTGGAGTAGTAAGAAAATTTTTCCTCATTTTTTATTTATTTCGTTAGTTGTATTATTTAATATTTTAAATTAATTTTTGCTTGACTCTATCTTTTAGTTTTCCCCCTATGAATTAAAATTCTCCCTCTGCTATTGCCTGAAGGTAATTACAAAATGCGTATTTATTATGGGGTGATATATATTAGAGTATATTTGAATGACCCTAAAGTTAGGGATTTGATTATGATTGATGAAGATTAGATAAGCCTAATTTCGGGATTTGATTATGATTTGATCACCCTAAATTAGGGAATTTGATTAAGATTACATTTATGTGTAAACTCTATAAATAGAGCATTCTGTATTGTAAACATATCATTCAATAAGAGCTTAATGTAGCCCTATGGGCTTTATCTGTGGATGTAGGTCATAGACCGAACCACGTTAAAATCTTTGTGTCTCATTTATTTTATTTTTGCAATTTATTTCTATTTTTATTTCATTATGAATTCTATCATGATATCAAAGCAAATGGCTAACGCCAGTATTTGATCCTGACATCCTATGATTCCATTCTCTTCCTTCCGCCGTCACACACACACCAAAAAAAAAAAAAATTGTTGTTGTTCCAATTCTTCTCGGGACAGATCTAGGTTTTCCTTTTGTGTCTTTTCTTTGGTTTTCCAAACAATGGTGTGCCTGTTGGAGATCAATTTTTCATCCAACCCACACCACACAATTTAAGCCCACGTTGATAATCTGGGGAGAGCATGATGAGGATTCCCATTGTCATTGGAACTCTTCAATGTCAAGACACCCGACGATTTCTACAAGCACTTGACATCCATTTTGGTAGATTTGATGGCTGCAGCAACCTCCATTGACCCCACATGTGGCCTATGCTCTTCAATTTTTCTGTTTTGTTTTTTGGTTGATGTAAAAAAAAAAAAAATCAAAAGAGGCTTTGTTCTCTCAGAATGGCTCTCTCAGTGAGTGATCGTTGGTGGGCTCCACTGTAGCACCTCCTCTCCTTTCATTCCGCAAGTTTCTTACCAGCCAGATCTCCATCGGCCCACTACTAGCTAGCCTTGCACCATGACGACCACGAGTCCACAACCTCCACCAGTGCCAACCCACCGTCTTGAACGCACCAACCGTCGTCGAACCACCCCATCTTGCTGGCGCCGCCACCGAAGTCGCCGGAGCCGTGATCCGTTTCATCTCACGCCATATCGTGTTTCAGGAGGTTTGTTTTGTGAAGAAGTGTGTTTGGCTACGGGTTTTGGTTTACCCTTATTTGAGTGTGCATATATCCTGTTCTAGGCTTAGGAATATGATTTCATGGTTTAGTTGTTATACCTGCTTGGTTATGGGATTAAGTAATCCTTATCGCAGTTTAATGTAATTTATAATAGAATTTTCATGAAAAAAAAAAAAAGAAAAGGAAAAAGAATCTCGGTAGAAGAAAAAAAAAATCAAAAGAAGCCAAGTTGCCCATCAAAATTCAAAAGAGGCCAAGATGCCTATCAAAAAAAAAAAAAAAAAAAATCAAAAAAGGCCAAGTTGCCCATCCATTAGCCCATAGTTGGCCTATTTTTGCTCGGCTATGTGGTATTGTTTAAAACCCAGGCCATTTCTGCCCATAGTTAGCTCTCACTTCAGCCTAAAGTTGGCTCTCCTTTTATTTGACTATGTGGTATTGTTTAAAACCCAAGCTCACTTTAGCCCATAGTTAGCTCTTATTTTAGCCCAAAGTTGGCTTTCTTTTTTGGCCCATAAATGGCCTTCTTTTGTATTGTTTTGCTATCTCAAGAAAAAAAAAAAAAAAAAAGTGTCAAACTCAAGGTTTCAGGATCTTCCACCTTGAGTTTGAGGGAGGATGTTAGAGTATATTTGAATGACCCTAAAGTTAGGGATTTGATTATGATTGATGAAGATTAGATAAGCCTAATTTAGGAATTTGATTATGATTTGATCACCCTAAATTAGGGGATTTGATTAAGATTACATTTAAGTGTAAGCTCTATTAATAGAGCATTCTGTATTGTAAACATATCATTCAATAAGAGCTTAATGTTGCCATATGGGCTTTATCTGTTGATGTAGGTCATAGACCGAACTACGTTAAAATCTTTGTCTCTCATTTATTTTATTTCTACAATTTATTTCTATTTCTATTTCATTATGAATTCTATCAATATATAATACCATTTTCATTAATGTTCATGATTTATAAATATAATACAATACGTGGCCTGTGGGGTCCCGGGAACTATTTTCTTATGTCTTGCTCTAAATAGTAACCTTTATATACAAATTTTACAAATAGTCACAATCAAACCCAACAAATAGCACTAAAAAAATAAACATAAAAAAAATCATCACATAGCCTTGATAATAATAAAAATCAACTTATGGGCAACAAAATGTTAGTGTTTTTGTGGTTTAAAAGAAAAAAATAAATTAAAATAAACTTTTCTAAGGTAAAGAAAATGTGAATTCTCGCAATTCTATAGGGAATCCACACTCCCTTAAGTATTTGGATTCCGTCCACTTAAGTGTAATCAAACAAAAATTCTAAAAGATTACACGATCCAAACACTCCATAAGTATTTATCTCCCAACAACTTACAACATATACTTTTAAAAGCCACTTCATGCTTCAACTACTTTTTACATAGTGAATTTGATGAAATTTTTTCAGCACTAAATCATGTGTATAGCAACAAAGATTTTTTTTTTTTTTTTTTTTTTTTGTGTGTGTGTTAGAGCAACAATATGTTTTGCTTTTTATCCTTTTCTTTTTCTTGTCAAACAGTCAATTATTTGCCCATGAATGTGATTCTCTCATGTATGTACTTCTTTATCCAAATTGATGCTGGTCCTTGTCATGATGTTTCTTCACCTCCTGCTTCATCTTCCACCCAATCATCTCTCATGGAAGACTGCTGATAGCATCAGAAAGCCACATACAGCATGAACACTGCAAAACAGTTTTCACTAGAATCTAGTAACACAAAGCCAAAACTTTGCTAATAGCTATGAAAATCCTGGATTGCTTAATGTTATATATAAACAAAGACAGAACTATGAAACCCTAGGGCCATGGCCCCGATTTTAAAATTTTCCTGTTTTCAGGCCTTAAAATTAAGCTTAACCTCAATCAAAATTAGGTTTAGCCCTCTTTCATGCTGGACCCCTTAAGGAATCATGGTTCCATCCTTGATTATAAAGATGTTCTCACCTTCCCAAATGCGTGCGACCGTTGAGGATAGGTTCAAAACGAGAAAAACAGTGGATACAGCCACGGCTTCCTTGTGAGAGCATGAGTCCGTCATGGAAGCGTCGAAGCCAATTTAGCTGCAATTGAAAACTAGCACATGTTAAATTCTCTATCTTTTTTCAAACAATTCCTTATTAAGCGAGACCCACCACATAGAATATTTAATTAAAATGGAAAATAATGACAGATACAATGCTCGAATTTAGGACTATGGTCAAACTGTCTCTTGGGATTTCATGTCCAAATTTCGAATTCGGACGAGAGAAGGATGCAGGCCCGGGTGTCCTGAAGAGGTAGACCCCGCATTGGCCGCCCCGGAGCACCTAGGCCTATACCCTCAAGAAAATCCTAGCTCTAGAAGAGGTAATTATAGCTTGGTGTACACAAAAAGCATAGTCAGCCAACTTTTGGGAGCTACATAAAATTGATAAACTTACCTATTGCAGTTAACTGTGCAAAGTATAAGGAACGGATTTTTGGTAAAGTGAAAACTCCCACAAAAACGAGTCAGTAAAAACTATAGAGTGAAAGACAATAACACCGACACTGTAATTTCAGCATAATCTCTCAATAAATAAAAACTCTCCCCAATTAAACCTAGATAGAATCCACGTACTCAAATGTGAACTTATTTACCGAAGCAGGAGTTTATCTACCCGAATATGTACGTGTTCGGGCAGCCGAACACTTATTCGGGTAGATGAACTTAAGTACAATAAAATTTTCTTTCTTTTTATACTTTTTAAACCTAAGCACGCCTTCAAAATTGGTTAAAAGAACAGGAAAAAAAAGGTGGGGGGGATAAAAACAGAGGAAAAAGAAACCCAAGTGAAGCTTACCTAATTTAACAACAATCCAAATGGTTATGCAGCTGTTAAAGTATACCAGCCAAACAAGCAGAACTATATGCGATCGAGAGCAAGCCACATTGTGCGATCGAGAGCTGTGACAGAGGGAATCGCAGATTTACAGAACCATATGCGCTCGAGTGCAAGCCACATTGTGCGATCCAGTGCTATGATAGAGGGAATTGCAGATTTACAGAACCGTATGAGCTCGAGCGCAAGCCGTGTGCAATTGAGCGCTTTGACAGAGAAAACCAGTGGCGATGCAAATTTACAAAACCAATATGGAAAGCCTTTGACGTATTTGACAAAGAAAGAAATCTTGAGAATCATGAGACCTTTGCTAAGAATATTACAAGGATTCTCTCATGACCATACAACTCATAATCAAGTCAATTCAAGAAGGAAAGATTCACTAGCCTCTCAAGACTTGAGCAGCAAGCAATCACTTAGTGGAGAAGATCTTTTATGATTTTGTGATGTAACGTTCTCTGTATTAGGTTAACGTTGTGTGTATATAAACACCTTACCTCTATACTTGTAAATTACTACTTTGATTAATAAACCTCTCAAAGTTTTTCATGGTATCAAAGCCTACCACGGGACAAATGGGGGCTCACACTACTTAACCCGTGACAAGGTCCAGAAAAAATACCAGCCTGCACGTGAGGGAGGGTGTTGAGAAATAGTCTCACATTGCCTGTAAACAAGATCTTGGGCATGTTTATAAGTAATGGGAAACCCTCTCTTATTGAACCGGTTTTACGAGATGAGTTATACCCATGAATTTCTTCCTAGCCAAAACAAAGAGAAGTACTGCTAGCTGCCATTGTCATAAATTTCACTATTTGTCATCTTTTTATATTCACAATAAAGGCTCTTTTAGCTTCATTCACGTCCACATAAAAAGTAAAAAAATTATAAAATTATAAAAAATTAAAAATTAAAAAAAAAAAAAAAAAAAAAAGGAAAATTACCTTCATTGTAGCAGAAGGATCTCCAGAAAAAAGGGCTCTGAGTTTTAGCAGCAACTTATTAACGTAAGGAAGAAACAATCTCAGTAACCAAATAGCTTCTTGTTCCCCTGGCACATACCTTGAATCATCTATATTTACAACTCCCCTAATTCAATCATTCAAAAAAAAAAAAGAAAAAAAAGAAAGACCAAATTGGTAATATCTTTTTCTGTTAATTAAGAAGTGTTTGAGGAATTACCTGCAAATGAGGGTCTTATAGATGAAAATGGCAGCAAGATAAAAAAGACCCAGGTAGGAAATCACAAAAACAAAGCTGCTGATACAATAATTAAACAAAGATTTGAGTTCTGGGCTCTATTCTGAACCAGAGGAATTGTAAATCAAAGGCTACCTAAAATTTTCTTGACAATGGATTTTCTAACCTCAAATTTATATCCTTTGTATAGGAAGATGAGAGTATTACAAATGATCCAATTAGCAAGACAAGTGCCGATCTTGGGACTTCTTTCCACATTACTAAGTCCACTGCAAAATCAAACACACACACAGAGAGATCAAGAAAACAAAATGAATCATAAAATTGCAAGAACTTTCCTTTAAGAATTTGCAATTGTACTATATTTCTAAAATCAAACTTACCAAAACTTTGCAATTTGCTATGGGTTTTTGGAAAAGTTTGGAACTCATAAGAACCTACATCATAAAATCTTCAAACTCAAACCAAATTCAATAGATTCACAAAGTGAATTGAAAATGCAGATAAATTAAAGACACTAACTTCAAGTGGGTTTTGAGAGATTCTGGTGTCTTGGAGTAGGTTTTGATAAATTCTGGTACAATTTTCAACTAGAGGGGGTTGTTTCACAATGGCCATCGGTTTCCTATGAAGTTGATGATGATGGAGCTTTTTATCTGCACTGACAATCTTCTTCTCTTCACTGACAATTTTCTTCTCTTCATTGACAATTTTCTTGGGCTCTGGGACATTGATCTTCTCTTCATCCTTTATCCTCTCCATCAGTAACATCAAGTCCTTTTGTGAAGATGTCGGCTAGTTGGTTCTGAGAAGACACGTGCAAAGTTCTGATCAAACAAGGTTGGATTTTTTCACGAATTTAGTGCCAGTCAATCTCAATGTGCTTAGTTCTCTCATGAAAAAGAAGATTGGCTGCTATATGTAAAGCAGACTTACTATCATAGAACAACAAGCCAGCCTTCGGATCAGGTATATGAAATCATGAAGAAAAGAGACAAGCCAGGTTAATTCACAAGAAGTAGAAGCCATGGCCCTATATTCTGCCTAAGCAGAAGATCTGGAGATGGTGTGTTGTTCGTTGGACTTCCAAGAGATTAATGAATTATCAAGAAACACACAAAAACCAGTAATGGACCTTCGAGTATCAACACAACCTCCCCAATCTGAATCTGAAAAAGCTTTCAAACAAAAATCTGATTGTGCAGAAAACAAAAGCCCTTAAGCAGGAGAGTTCTTGACATATCTCAAGACTCTAGTCTTGAGATAATAGGCCCTTATCCATGAACTGACTCAAGACTTGAACATAATAAGCTAGGTTAGGCCGAGTTATAGTGAGATAAAGTAACCTGCCAACTAACCTCATGTAACTAGTAAATTCTGGAAGAAGATCACCAACATCTTTGGAGAGCTTAAGATTCTGTTCCATGGGAAAAGAGACAGGTTTAGAAGCTAAGAGGCCTAAATCTTCAAGAACTTCTAGGGCATATTTTCTTTGATAAACATAAATGCCTTTTGTGCTCCTAGCAATTTCAAGTCCTAAAAAATACTTCAAAGGTCCTAAATCTTTCAACCGAAACTTATCTTTAAGTAAAATGATAAACTCAGAAACTGCCTTAGAATCATTGCTTGCCATGGCCATATCATCAACATAGATTAAGAGAGCAATGTAAGAAGTACCTTTGAGTCTTGTAAACAAGGAGTGGTCAGCTTTAGATTGTATAAGACCAAGATCAATCAAAGCAGTAGAGAACTTAGAAAACCAATTCCTAGAGGCCTTCTTAAGACCATACAAGGACTTTGTCAACTTACAAACCTTTGTCTCCCCCTTGACAGCAAAACCAGGAGGCATGGTCATGTATACTTCTTCATCTAAGTCTCCAAGCAAGAAGGCATTATTAAAATCCAACTGATGAAGCAACCAACTCTTAGCTGCAGCAAGAACTAAGAAAACCCTAACAACTGTCATCTTGGCCATGGGTGAGAAGGTTTCATGATAATCTAAACCCTCACACTGGGTGTACCCTTTTTCTACCAACCGAGCCTTGTACCTCTCAATGCTGCCATCAGACTTATGTTTCACTTTATAGACCAACTTACACCCTATAGGATGTTTGGTAGGTGGTAGAATAGTAACAATCCATGTATGATTTGCTTCAAGTGTAGTAATTTTAGCCTGCATAGCTGCATGCCAATTGGCATCCTTTACAACTTGGTGATAGAATTTAGGTTCAATTTGAGAAGAGATAGAAAAACAGAAAGATCTGTGAGATGGTGACAAATTATGGTAAGAAACAAATGATGACAGTGGATAAGGCTTACTTGACTTTGGATTCATTAAAGTAGATTGAAGTGGAGAAGTGGAAGCCAACTTGCAATGAAAATCCTGCAAGTAACTAGGTTTGAATTTGACCCTAATGGACTTTCTAAGAGGTAGACAAGATACATGAATAGAATGATTATGGTCAGAAATAGGAGTGGGAGAATCTATTGCTGCAGAAGCATCAGCAACTGGTGAGAATTGGGGAACATATGCAAGAATTTCAGAAACAGAAGGTTCTGTAGTAGGTGAAGAAACAGAAAGTTCTAGAATAGGTGAAGGATGAGAAATTGAATCAGAAACATCTTCAAATGAATTAGGTTCTAAAATATCAAATGAAGGAATTGAATTAGGTATGACTGGTTATGAAAAAGATGATGGAAAAACATCTTCTAAAAAATCAGGAACAGCAATAGGAATGGATGGGGAAACATTTTCATACAATTGGGTTGATATATGATTGAAATGAGAAGCATAGGGAAAGATGGTTTCATGAAAAATGGCATGTCTAGAAATGATGATAAAATGAGTATGAAGATTATAAAACTTGTATTCTTTCATGCCATAAGGATATCCAATGAATATGGAAGGAATAGCCCTACGATCAAACTTAGTTCTATTTCTAGACAAAGTTGATACATATGCTAAACAACCAAAAACCTTAAGATGAGAATAAGAAGGCATAACAGAATATAGTAACTCATGTGGAGATTTGTTTGAAAGAAGAGGTGGGGAAATTCTATTTATAAAATGAGTTGTAGTAAGAATGCAATCTCCCCAGAATTTCAAAGGAAGGTGTGACTGAAACCGAAGAAACCTTGCAACATTTAACAAGTGTAGATGTTTCCTTTCAACTATTGCATTTTGTTGCGGAGTTTCAACACAACTAAGCTGATGAATAGTGCTTTGAGCAAAAAAGAAATCATCCATTTTGAATTCAAGTCCATTATCAGACCTTAGGCATTTGACTTTTGATTTGAACTTAGTTTGAACGAGATTAAAAAATGCTTGGATTAAAGATTTGGTTTATGATATATGTTGCATCAAATGCACCCAAGTGAAACGAGTAAAATCATCTACAATGGTAAAAAAGTAAACAGATTCATTGATAGACTTAGTATCCAAAGACCCCTAGATATCACAATGAACTAAATAAAATGGAAACTTTGAAACTGAAGTGCTAACAAGAAAAGAGAGTTTGTGCTGTTTTGTGATGAGTGCTAAAATATACATATTTCAGCCCCTTAATTTACGTATGTTAATCTCTCAGTCATGCTATTTTATGTTGTTTTACTTCCTTTTTGTTTTTTTGTTAGTTTTTAGGTGTTTGAAGGAAAATGAAGTTTTTTTTGAAGTTTCAGGCATAAAATACAAAATTGGAAAAAAGCTGGAAGTTTTGGATCAAGCACAAGCATCCAGGCGCAGTGTGATCAAGCGCACTACACCTATGCTCGAGCGCATCAACGCTCAAGCACTAGAACCAGGAGTGAGCGCAGGAGTGCGTCCGCGACCACAAGAAGCTGGCTCGAGCGCACATGTAGAGGGATCGAGCACAGGTTTGCGCTCGAGCGCAACACCCTGGGATCAAGCGCACTCACGCAGCCAGACTTCTTTTCCACATTAAATTAGGTTTTCCAAATCCTAGTTGGACTAGGACTTAAACCTCCGACTTTACTAGGGTTTCTAGGGCTTTTAAGGTTTTTCTAAACCTATAAATAGACCTCTAAGCCTATAGGAAAGATACACAATTCTGGAGAGAGGAATATGAGCCTACTTCAAGAAGAGTTTTCCGGTTTCTTCTTTCCCTTTTCTTTTTAGTTTTAGTTTCATTATGTGTAACTAAACTTCTTGTTAGGGCTACATTGAAGCCCTAATCATGTCTTTTTAAGTTTCAATATAAGTGCCTTTGTTTCAATCATGTTGTGTTTTATTTTAATTGATTAAGTCTATGTAATTGAATTCCTCATGTGAATGTGCCTGATCATCATATGCATCTGCTTGGATCTGTTATTTAAGTCAATTTGAATGAACGATTCTTGGCTTAATAAAGTGACAAAAGAATCTCATCACGGGTTCTTGGGATAATCAACAGGAAAAATCAGGAGTAGATACCATGACCTATGCTTCATTTGTATGTCAATCTCCATACATTTATGCTTCCCCAAAGAACAACTTAGTAGATACCATGCTAAATCCTTTGGTGAAGAAAAGAATTAGAGTAGATACCATGCCTAATTCATTGCTTAGGGAGATCAATAACTTAAGGAGTTGATACCATGCCCTTAGGTTGGCAAGCATTAAATATACCGGTATGATTGTGACATTGGCAAATTGTTATCTTATTTAGTCTGATTAGTGGTGGATATCAAAACCCTAACCTTTTTATTATCTTTATCTCTTTCAACACATCAATTTCGTGACAATTCTGATTTAGTAGTGATTTTTGACTTTATAATATTTGTTTTTTTGTTTATTTTACTTCAAAAAAAAAAAATGGTTAATGTTTTATGTGGGATATTTGCATGCTAAAGAGTGAGAGTGAAGTATGGATTTTCTGTGTGATGATTTTAATAATTTTTTTCTACAACATGTTTCTCCTAGTTGTAGGACACCCGCTCCTACTAACTACCCTCACATGTTCAACCCACGTGAACCATGTTCATATTGTTTCAATCCTTATCATCATATTAGCAATTGTCTAGCATTTAGACAATTTTCTAATTCTTCTTGTGAACAAATGAACACCAATTTCTCCAGCCCGGGGTTTGAATCAAATTCTAATTTTTATAACCCAGAATGGAGCAACCATCCTAATTTCTCGTGGCAAGCTCAGGCTACAGGAAATCATGCTCTCCAATTTCATGAACTGCACCATCCTGAATATCCGCAGTTTGATAACCAATCTCCCCACCCTTCATCCTACAGTTATCCTCCACAAGAATTATCCTTGGAAGACACGTTTAAAGCATTCATGCAAGAGATGAATAAAACAAACTTGCTCAATAGCCAAACCTTGCAAGAGCTTAAGAATTCCACCATGGTCAATAGTCAAACCTTGCAAGAGCTTAAGAATTTAGCTATGGCCAACACTCAAGCAATTGCAAAGTTGGAAGGACAGATCGGTCATCTAGTTGCTGAACTCAACAGAATAGAGGAAAAAGAGCTTCAACGTCAATTGATGGCTAAAAGGAACTACATGATTGATGAAGATGATTCTAGTAATTCTTATCAGGAGCATATCCAAGCCACCGCCACACTTAGAAGTGAGGAAATTGCGAATAACAGTGAGGAGGAAGAGAAAGAGAAGCAAGTTGAGTGCACACAGCAAGTTAAGCCCCCAACAGATCTTAATCTATCTAGTTACAAGGAAGTGAGTACTGAAGCTCATGTCTGCATTACTGTCCCTCTTGAGACACAACATGAACCCAAAGCTTCAGTTCTTCAATGTCTCAAAGAGCCATCTTATGCCAAAATTCTCAAGGATTTATGCAAACAAGTACGCAAAGCAAGGAACCATCGTCCTAAGAAGATCATTCGAAGCAAGCAAGTTGGCTACCTAAGATGGCAAAACATCCTTCCACAGTGTTATGATGTTTTAAAGAAAAACGGGTGGAAGGGTTTGGTTGGGCATCCGAATGATCGGGGAAAGTACGGTAATTTTTCTCTTTTATTTTCCGCACTTCACTTCTAACTTCTTTTTCCTTTTTCATTTTATCTTTGTTTATAACAGCAATTAATCTTTTGATGTTTGTTTCTGTGAGAAAATATTGTTGTTAGTTTTGTTGACAAGTGTTCTGGTGTTTAAGTTTGGGGGACGCCCTGGCCTTTTTACACCCAGATGTTTCCATACTTCTGGTAATGTGTTTCTACTACACATTGAGGACAATGTGTAATTCAAGTTTGGGAGTATGGAAAGACACACTGTCTGTTGGTTTGTTTTTATTTGTTTATTTTTATCTGTCTATGTGTTCTAAAAAAAATAAAAAAATTGTACTATGTTGTTGTCAAGTTTGAGTTAAACTGTAACTGTGGATTGCATTTAATTGGCTTGCTTAAAGTTTGGAACACATCATCATGTCCTTAGGAATCTGAGTCCTTTGACTTATTTTTGGGCAAAAGAGACTTCACCTGTTTTTTAGTAGAATTATCATGAGCACATTAGCATATAGTCTATGAGGTATGAAATTTGAACTGAATAATGTTTATCTTGAGATTTATCGGATGACTTATTGATGAATAACCTTGGCTTGTAAAAAAAACAAGAAAAAATCATTTTGCGTTTTTCACTGAGTGATCGAACCTTTTGTGTAACATCTCCAACCCGTTAAGGCTGAGTTTGTCACTTTTCTTCTTTTACAACAAACATTTTTGCAAAGATCTATAAGGTCTATCAGAGTACTTAATTTTAAAGGATACTATCAATGTATAAAACATTCTTCAAGAGATTTTATTACAAGCGAAATTAGAAAACATTAAACTTTAGTTGCGGAATATCATATTATTACAATAACTGATATGAAAAGACTTAAAAGTTAATAATTATTCCCACCCCCATTCCGGCCTCCTATTCCAACGTCCTTTCTACCTAAAAACAAGAAATAAAACTGAATGAGCCCAAAGGGGGCCTAGCAAGTAAAATCCACAATCATAAATAGTTTTACTCCTTGTTCTCAGTTTTAAAAATCGTTTTCACAAATAAATATATATTTAGCCATAATAATACATGTATGTACGGTTGTATCTCTCGTAGCATATACATACTATTACTTCTAGTAATAAATCATCGTCATAAATTATCTTTATAAATCATCATTGTAAATCATCATAGTATATCATTGTTGAAATTATATTATCATTTTTTCATATTAGGGCCAATGTACAATGTTACCCCTATGTACGAGGGTTGCGGGTCCTGTGACCATGGCACTGAACTGAGGCCTCAGCCATACCCGACCGTCAATTAACTCTTTCTCTTGGTGCACTCAACGGTCTATTGATGGAATACCACCTTCTGGCATAGCCTCCTTCAGTGGTTTCGCCTCCATCCGAGTATCGATACCGAACTCTCATCTTTACTTATCTTGAGGCCAAAAATACTCTCCTCCATACACGTGCCCTCATTTCATAAACATTTAACTCATTTCTTGTACTTTTCTTTGTACTTCTTTTGATGCATCTTAGGGCAACATGTAGGAGGGTTTATCATCATTCATCTTTCTTATAGTCATCATCATTTCTCAACTTTCTTTTCTCAAAAATGGAAACTTTTCCAAATATAAACTTGTGTACTTAGAAAGCATTTAAAGAAATAGAAACTTTCTAAATAATTCTTTTAGAAATCCTTCATGCATGCAACATATCTCCATGACAGGTAAATAAAATAATCATTTACAGTTTGATACAAGAATGAATAAATAACATGACATGAAGTAATTTTAGAAGGGGTAGTGAATTTACTTACTTCTAGACTGAAGCTAAAAGTGGTCTGAAGGATCTAGTTGCTCCAATCTGACTAACACCACTAGTATATCTTTTGAAACTAATTTCTCTAGTCCGTTCTCTCTCGTGTTCTTTCTTTCTTGCAACGCTTTGTCTCGCCCTTTCTCTCTCTATTTTGTGTAAACACTTAGAGAAAGAAGAAAGACCAAGTAGAAAACGGAAGAAGGAAGAATATGAGGAAGAGAAGAGAGAGTAGTGAAATTTGTGAAGGGGAAGAACTCTATTTATAGGAAAAAACCAAATACTATTCTACCTTCCATTTTACTATTCCATCTACCAACACTATTATACCTACATTTATCCACCTACAATTCCACCCTCATTTTACTATTCCATCTACCAATACTATTATACCTACCTTTACACATCTACAATTCCACCCTCCTTCTACCAATACAATTTCTCTTACCATTTACTATCCTATTATTTCACCAATTACCATTCTCTAATTATCATTCTCTATAACACCATAAATTTCCCAAAATCATCGGCTAAAATAACATCATCATCAAAATAATCCATTTAAATAACTTTGAAAATTCTGGGGCACGACAATCTTCCCTTCTTATTAGAATTTCGTCCTCGAAATTAAAACTCTAATTATCACTTTATCCATGAATGTAAATTCTATTATATTCATCAATCAATTATTTATAACTTTTCGTAATTATGTTATTCTACGTACTTCAATCATAAAATAAGACTTTTAGAAGGAACTTACTCAAACAAATGGGGGTATTTGTTACGCATGCTTTCTTCCAGTTCCCACGAAGCTTCCTCTATTGAGTGATTGTTCCATAAAACTTTCACAACCGATATACTTCTGCTTCTAAGGACTTGATCCTTCCTATCGAGTATTCTTGTTGGTGTCTCCTCGTACGTCATGTTGGGTCGGATTTGAAGGGGTTCGCTTTCTAAAACATGTGTTGCATCCGGAACATATTTCCTCAACATTGATATATGAAATACGTCATGAATCTCACTAAAGTTCGGGGGTAATGCCAAACGATAAGCTACCACCCCAACTTTCTCAAGAATTTCAAAAGGACCAACGAACCTGGGACTGAACTTCCCTTTTCTTCCAAATCTCATTACTCCTCTCATAGGAGCAACCTTGAGGAAGACCTTTGTGCCAACTTCAAATTCTAGCTCTCGTCGTCTTGCGTCAGCGTAACTCTTTTGTCGACTTTGAGCTGTTGCTAATCTCTGTTTTATTATCGTTATCTTCTTACATGTGTCTTGGATGATTTCTGGCCCAAGTAGTTTCCGCTCTCCTACCTCGTCCCAATATAGCGGCGACCTACACTTTCTCCCGTACAAGGCTTCATAAGGTGCCATATCAATGCTCGCATGATAACTATTGTTGTAGGGGAATTCTATCAACGGAAGATATTGGATCCAACTCCCCTTGAAATCAAAAACACACAATCGCAGCATGTCCTCCAAAGTTTGAATTGTCCGTTCCGTCTGCCCGTTGGTTTGAGGGTGAAATGATGTGCTGAAAGTTAGCCTTGTACCCATTGCCTCTTGTAAACTCCGCCAAAATCTTGAGGTAAATCTTGGATCTCGATCCGACACAATGGATACGGGAACTCCATATAGTCGTACTATTTTCTTGACGTAGAGTTCTGCGAGCCGATCCATACTGTAATTCATCTTGATCGGTAGAAAGTGTGCAGTTTTGGTTAACCGATCAACAATGACCCAAACCGCATCTTGACCACTTTGAGCCTTGGGAAAACCAGACACAAAGTCATCGAAATACGTTCCCATTTCCATTCAGGAATAGGGAGAGGTTGTAAAGGCCCTGCAGGTCTTTGATGTTCTGCTTTAACTTGTTGACACGTCAGGCATCGCTCCACTTATTGCGCAATATCCTTCTTCATTCCATTCCACCAATAGCTTTTGCGTAAGTCTCGATACATCTTTGTGCTTCCCGGATGGACTGTATATAAGGATTGATGGGCTTCTGACAAGATGAACTTCTTCAGTTCTGCATTATTGGGAATGTACACTCGGTCACGAAATCTTAACACTCCATCCTTGGAGATCTGGAAATCTGGTTGTAGCCCCTTCTCCACTCCTTCATGAATTATAGTTGACTCGCCGTCTGAAAGCTGTGCTGTCTTGATTTGTTCCAATAAGGTTGACTCCAAGGTTAGGCTGCCCATGCAAGATTGAATTATCTCTATCCCTTCTTTGTCCAGGTCAAGGAGTAACTTCTGATGCATCGTGAACATGGTCGATAATGTTCCCTTCATGGTTCTTCTGCTGAGAGCATCAGCGACTACATTCGCCTTTCCAGGGTGGTAGTTGATCTTACAGTCGTAGTCGCTTAGTAGTTCCAACCAGGGCCTTTGTCGCATGTTGAGCTCCTTTTGGGTGAAGAAATACTTCAGGCTCTTGTGATCTGTGAAGATTTCGCAATGCTCTCCGTATAGGTAATGTCGCCATATCTTTAAAGCAAAGACTACTGCGGCTAGCTCGAGATCATGAGTTGGGTAATTGCGTTCGTAGGTCTTCAATTGTCTTGAAGCGTAAGCGATAACCTTCCCTTGTTGCATCAGCACGCAACCCAAGCCTTTAAGAGAGGCGTCGCTATAAATCACAAATCCGCCAGTCCCTGATGGAAGAGTGAGAACTTGTGCAGTGACTAGCCGTCGCTTCAGCTCTTGGAAACTTCGCTCGCAATCCTCCGTCCACTGGAATTTTTCATTCTTCCTTGTTAATCTGGTTAACGGTGTTGCCAGTTTAGAAAATCCTTCTACAAACTTCCTGTAGTAGCTTGCAAGTCCTAAGAAACTTCGTACTTCATGAGCATTTGACGGCTATACCCAATTGACTATCGCCTTCACTTTACTTGGATCCACTGCTATTCCATCCTTGGTGACAACGTGTCCCAAGAAAGTCACATTGTCTAACCAAAATTCACACTTTTTGAGCTTCGCATAAAGTTGTTGCTTCCTCAAGATGTCCAACACCATTCACAAGTGCTCTTCGTGTTCCTTCCGAGTCTTTGAATAAATTAAGATGCCATCGATAAATACTACCACACATCGGTCAACAAGTTCTTGAAATACTCGATTCATCATGTCCATAAATGCAGCTGGAGCATTAGTTAAACCAAAAGACATTACTAAGAATTCATAATGTCTGTACCTTGTCCGAAACGCTGACTTTTGTACGTCCTCCTCCCAAATTTTGAGTTGACGATAACCGGAACGAAGGTCAATCTTAGAGAATACTTGCGATCCTTGGAGTTGATCGAAGAGATCATCAATCCTTGGGAGCGGGTATTTATTTTTGATTGTAACCTTATTCAATTCCCTATAGTCAATACATAGTCTCATAGACCCATCCTTCTTTTTCACAAATAGGACAGGTGCTCCCCATGGTGATACACTCGGACGAATAAAACCTTTGTCGAGTAGTTCCTGTAGTTGATCCTTGAGCTCTGCGAGTTCTCGTGGTGCCATCCGATAAGGAGCCTTGGATATGGGTGCGGTGCCTGGTAGTAGGTCTATAGTGAATTCGATTTCCCTATTGGGAGGTATTCCCCGCAATTCATCCGGGAAAACGTCTGAGAATTCCCGTACAACGGTTATCTCTTCGATTTTTGCTTCTGCTTTCTCCTCTGTCACGCATGCCAAAAATCCTAAATAGCCTTTCCTGATTAATCGAGTTGCATGCAGTGCGGATATCAACTTAGGTGTGTTGATAGTTCGATCTCCATAGAATTTGAACTCTTCATTTCCCGGCGGTCTAAATATTACCTCCTTGTGGAAACAATCCACGCACGCATGATACATGGATAGCCAATCCATTCCTAAGATCACATCAAACCCGCTCATCTCGAATATTACAAGATTTGCTGGCATGATGTAACCTTTAATCAACACAGGACAACGTCTAACTATCGTGGTACATACGACTATCTTTCCTACTAGGGTAGCCACTGATAGGCTTACATCTAATGATTCTAGCTTTAGGTTACTTGTTCTAGCAAATGAGTATGACACAAATGAGTGCGTTGCTCCAGGATCAAAAAGAACGGAAGCTATACCATTAGAAATAGGGAGGGTACCTGCCACCACTTCATTGGACACTGATGCATCACCCGGCGTTAGAGCATAAACACGAGCAGTTGCATGGTTCTTCTATTCGTCAAGCCGTTTCTGACCGCTTAGGTTGTTGGGAGGGACCTTGCAATCCCTTAGGATATGTCCAGGTTTCCCGCATCTATAACATACCAGCTGCCCAAACAGACAGTTTCCGGCATGAGGCTTTCCACATTTTTGACATGGTGTACGGTGACCACCATTTCCTTGTTGACGGGGTTGTTGTGGTGTAAAATTTCTCTGTGCGGTTTGGTGAAATTTCTTCTTATTGGGTTGCTCTCCTGAGTGGTTCCATTGTGGAACATTTCTCTTCCTCTGGTGGAAATACCCTGAATTTGCATTTTGGTTGAAATACCCTGAATTTGCATTCTAGGTCTGCTCGATTATCGCAGCTTTGTTGACGAGGTCTGATAAGTTTCCAATCTGGAATCCTACCACAAGGTTCATAATGCGTGGTTGCAGTCCTCTTTCAAACTTCCTTGCTTCTAGCTCTCCTGTTGACACGAGATAAGGGGCAAATCGTGATAGTTCGATAAATTTGGCAGCGTATTGCTCTACCGTCATTGACC
>NC_081546.1:19260120-19300354 GCF_901000735.1 Corylus avellana
CCGTCAATTAACTCTTTTCTTGGTGCACTCAATGGTCTGTTGATGGAATACCACCTTCTGGCATAGCCTCCTTCAGTGGTTTCGCCTTCATCCAAGTATCGGTACCGAACTCTCATCTTTACTTATCTTGGGGCCAAAAATACTCTCCTCCATACACGTGCCCTCATTTCATAAACATTTAACTCATTTCTTGTACTTTTCTTTGTACTTCTTTTGATGCATCTTAGGGCAACATGTAGGAGGGTTTATCATCATTCTTCTTTCTTATAATCATCATCATTTCTCAACTTTCTTTTCTCAAAAATGGAAACTTTTCCAAATATAAACTTGTGTACTTAGAAAGCATTTAAAGAAATAGAAACTTTCTAAACAATTCTTTTAGAAATCCTTCATGCATGCAACATATCTCCATGACAGGTAAATAAAATAATCATTTATAGTTTGATACAAGAATGAATAAATAGCATGACATGAAGTAATTTTAGAAGGGGTAGTGAATTTACTTACTTCTAGACTGAAGCTAAAAGTGGTCTGAAGGATCTAGTTGCTCCAATCTGACTAACACCACTAGTATATCTTTTGAAACTAATTTCTCGAGTCCGTTCTCTCTCGTGTTCTTTCTTTCTTGCAACGCTTTGTCTCGCCCTTTCTCTCTCTGTTTCGTGTAAACACTTAGAGAAAGAAGAAAGACCGAGTAGAAAACGGAAGAAGGAAGAATATGAGGAAGAGAAGGGAGAGGAGTGGTGAAATTTGTGAAGGAGAAGAGCTCTATTTATAGGAAAAAAAACCAAATACTATTCTACCTTCCATTTTACTATTCCATCTACCAACACTATTATACATTCATTTATCCATCTACAATTCCACCCTCATTTTACTATTCCATCTACCAATACTATTATACCTACCTTTACACATCTACAATTCCACCCTCCTTCTACCAATACAATTTCTCTTACCATTTACTATCCTATTATTTCACCAATTACCATTCTCTAATTATCATTCTCTATAACACCATAAATTTCCCAAAATCATCGGCTAAAATAACATCATCATCAAAATAATCCATTTAAATAACTTTGAAAATTCTGGGGCACGACAATCTTCCCTTCTTATTAGAATTTCGTCCTCGAAATTAAAACTCTAATTATCACTTTATCCATGAATGTAAATTCTATTATATTCATCAATCAATTATTTATAACTTTTCGTAATTATGTTATTCTACGTACTTCAATCATAAAATAAGACTTTTAGAAGGAACTTACTCAAACAAATGGGGGTATTTGTTACGCATGCTTTCTTCCAGTTCCCACGAAGCTTCCTCTATTGAGTGATTGTTCCATAAAACTTTCACAACCGATATACTTCTGCTTCTAAGGACTTGATCCTTCCTATCGAGTATTCTTGTTGGTGTCTCCTCGTACGTCATGTTGGGTCGGATTTGAAGGGGTTCGCTTTCTAAAACATGTGTTGCATCCGGAACATATTTCCTCAACATTGATATATGAAATACGTCATGAATCTCACTAAAGTTCGGGGGTAATGCCAAACGATAAGCTACCACCCCAACTTTCTCAAGAATTTCAAAAGGACCAACGAACCTGGGACTGAACTTCCCTTTTCTTCCAAATCTCATTACTCCTCTCATAGGAGCAACCTTGAGGAAGACCTTTGTGCCAACTTCAAATTCTAGCTCTCGTCGTCTTGCGTCAGCGTAACTCTTTTGTCGACTTTGAGCTGTTGCTAATCTCTGTTTTATTATCGTTATCTTCTTACATGTGTCTTGGATGATTTCTGGCCCAAGTAGTTTCCGCTCTCCTACCTCGTCCCAATATAGCGGCGACCTACACTTTCTCCCGTACAAGGCTTCATAAGGTGCCATATCAATGCTCGCATGATAACTATTGTTGTAGGGGAATTCTATCAACGGAAGATATTGGATCCAACTCCCCTTGAAATCAAAAACACACAATCACAGCATGTCCTCCAAAGTTTGAATTGTCCGTTCCGTCTGCCCGTTGGTTTGAGGGTGAAATGATGTGCTGAAAGTTAGCCTTGTACCCATTGCCTCTTGTAAACTCCGCCAGAATCTTGAGGTAAATCTTGGATCTCGATCCGACACAATGGATACGGGAACTCCATATAGTCGTACTATTTTCTTGACGTAGAGTTCTGCGAGCCGATCCATACTGTAATTCATCTTGATCGGTAGAAAGTGTGCAGTTTTGTTTAACCGATCAACAATGAGCCAAACCGCATCTTGACCACTTTGAGCCTTGGGAAAACCAGACACAAAGTCATCGAAATACGTTCCCATTTCCATTCAGGAATAGGGAGAGGTTGTAAAGGCCCTGCAGGTCTTTGATGTTCTGCTTTAACTTGTTGACACGTCAGGCATCGCTCCACTTATTGCGCAATATCCTTCTTCATTCCATTCCACCAATAGCTTTTGCGTAAGTCTCGATACATCTTTGTGCTTCCCGGATGGACTGTATATAAGGATTGATGGGCTTCTGACAAGATGAACTTCTTCAGTTCTGCATTATTGGGAATGTACACTTGGTCACAAAATCTTAACACTCCATCCTTGGAGATCTGGAAATCTGGTTGTAGCCCCTTCTCCACTCCTTCATGAATTATAGTTGACTCGCCGTCTGAAAGCTGTGCTGTCTTGATTTGTTCCAATAAGGTTGACTCCAAGGTTAGGCTGCCCATGCAAGATTGAATTATCTCTATCCCTTCTTTGTCCAGGTCAAGGAGTAACTTCTGATGCATCGTGAACATGGTCGATAATGTTCCCTTCATGGTTCTTCTGCTGAGAGCATCAGCGACTACATTCGCCTTTCCAGGGTGGTAGTTGATCTTACAGTCGTAGTCGCTTAGTAGTTCCAACCAGGGCCTTTGTCGCATGTTGAGCTCCTTTTGGGTGAAGAAATACTTCAGGCTCTTGTGATCTGTGAAGATTTCGCAATGCTCTCCGTATAGGTAATGTCGCCATATCTTTAAAGCAAAGACTACTGCGGCTAGCTCGAGATCATGAGTTGGGTAATTGCGTTCGTAGGTCTTCAATTGTCTTGAAGCGTAAGCGATAACCTTTCCTTGTTGCATCAGCATGCAACCCAAGCCTTTAAGAGAGGCGTCGCTATAAATCATAAATCCGCCAGTCCCTGATGGAAGAGTGAGAACTTGTGCAGTGACTAGCCGTCGCTTCAGCTCTTGGAAACTTCGCTCGCAATCCTCCGTCCACTGGAATTTTTCATTCTTCCTTGTTAATCTGGTTAACGGTGTTGCCAGTTTAGAAAATCCTTCTACAAACTTCCTGTAGTAGCTTGCAAGTCCTAAGAAACTTCGTACTTCATGAGCATTTGACGGCTATACCCAATTGACTATCGCCTTCACTTTACTTGGATCCACTGCTATTCCATCCTTGGTGACAACGTGTCCCAAGAAAGTCACATTGTCTAACCAAAATTCACACTTTTTGAGCTTCGCATAAAGTTGTTGCTTCCTCAAGATGTCCAACACCATTCACAAGTGCTCTTCGTGTTCCTTCCGAGTCTTTGAATAAATTAAGATGCCATCGATAAATACTACCACACATCGGTCAACAAGTTCTTGAAATACTCGATTCATCATGTCCATAAATGCAGCTGGAGCATTAGTTAAACCAAAAGACATTACTAAGAATTCATAATGTCTGTACCTTGTCCGAAACGCTTACTTTTGTACGTCCTCCTCCCAAATTTTGAGTTGACGATAACCGGAACGAAGGTCAATCTTAGAGAATACTTGCGACCCTTGGAGTTGATCGAAGAGATCATCAATCCTTGGGAGCGGGTATTTATTTTTGATTGTAACCTTATTCAATTCCCTATAGTCAATACATAGTCTCATAGACCCATCCTTCTTTTTCACAAATAGGACAGGTGCTCCCTATGGTGATACACTCGGACGAATAAAACCTTTGTCGAGTAGTTCCTGTAGTTGATCCTTGAGCTCTGCGAGTTCTCGTGGTGCCATCCGATAAGGAGCCTTGGATATGGGTGCGGTGCCTGGTAGTAGGCCTATAGTGAATTCGATTTCCCTATTGGGAGGTATTCCCCGCAATTCATCCGGGAAAACGTCTGAGAATTCCCGTACAACGGGTATCTCTTCGATTTTTGCTTCTGCTTTCTCCTCTGTCACGCATGCCAAAAATCCTAAATAGCCTTTCCTGATTAATCGAGTTGCATGCAGTGCGGATATCAACTTAGGTGTGTTGATAGTTTGATCTCCATAGAATTTGAACTCTTCATTTCCCGGCGGTCTAAATATTACCTCCTTGTGGAAACAATCCACGCACGCATGATACATGGATAGCCAATCCATTCCTAAGATCACATCAAACCCGCTCATCTCGAATATTACAAGATTTGCTGGCATGATGTAACCTTTAATCAACACAGGACAACGTCTAACTATCGTGGTACATACGACTATCTTTCCTACTAGGGTAGCCACTGATAGGCTTACATCTAATGATTCTAGCTTTAGGTTACTTGTTCTAGCAAATGAGTATGACACAAATGAGTGCGTTGCTCCAGGATCAAAAAGAACGGAAGCTATACCATTAGAAATAGGGAGGGTACCTGCCACCACTTCATTGGACACTGATGCATCACCCGGCGTTAGAGCATAAACACGAGCAGTTGCATGGTTCTTCTATTCGTCAAGCCGTTTCTGACCGCTTAGGTTGTTGGGAGGGACCTTGCAATCCCTTAGGATATGTCCAGGTTTCCCGCATCTATAACATACCAGCTGCCCAAACAGACAGTTTCCGGCATGAGGCTTTCCACATTTTTGACATGGTGTACGGTGACCACCATTTCCTTGTTGACGGGGTTGTTGTGGTGTAAAATTTCTCTGTGCGGTTTGGTGAAATTTCTTCTTATTGGGTTGCTCTCCTGAGTGGTTCCATTGTGGAACATTTCTCTTCCTCTGGTGGAAATACCCTGAATTTGCATTTTGGTTGAAATACCCTGAATTTGCATTCTAGGTCTGCTCGATTATCGCAGCTTTGTTGACGAGGTCTGATAAGTTTCCAATCTGGAATCCTACCACAAGGTTCATAATGCGTGGTTGCAGTCCTCTTTCAAACTTCCTTGCTTCTAGCTCTCCTGTTGACACGAGATAAGGGGCAAATCGTGATAGTTCGATAAATTTGGCAGCATATTGCTCTACCGTCATTGACCCTTAAACTAGGTCTATAAATTCCTGGGCCCTGGCTTGGCGAACTGTCTGAGGAAAGAATCGTTCATAAAATTCTTTCTTGAATTCTTCCCAGGGAATGGAATCCTCTTCCTTTATTCTTAACCGGCTTCGTACTTGTCCCTCCTTGGTTTCCCACCATCAATTTGCTTGATCAGTTAGGAGGTAAGTAGCATACCTAACCATCTTATTATCGGCGCAGTCCATCACCTTTAGCAGCCTTTCGGTTTGCAGAAACCAATTTTCTGCAACTTCTGCACCTGCGCTTCCTTTAAAGGTAGGGGGTTGTTGCCGATGAAACCTTTCGAACGTGCACCCTTGTTGTCCTTCGCTAATGGATCCTTTCCCACGTCAGGCCTCGTCTAGCAGGTTCACGAGAGTATTTGCCAACGTTGTTATAGGGCTTAACTCAGGGTTGATGATAGCGTTTTCTCCATTCCCAGAGTCGTTGAAGTCGGTGTTGCTATCTTGGTTATTGTGAGGGGACGTCATTTGTTCACAATCGATAATATAACAACCATTAAACAATTTAGACAA
Source organism: Corylus avellana (assembly GCF_901000735.1). NCBI lineage: Eukaryota > Viridiplantae > Streptophyta > Magnoliopsida > Fagales > Betulaceae > Corylus > Corylus avellana. The sequence goes on from NC_081546.1 coordinate 19,265,911, forward strand.
GAATCTTGTATTATCTAGTAGTGGCTACAACGACTGACTCTACTTGGCCGGAATGTGGCTTCCCATTAACCCCACCTTTTTTCTTTTTTTTTGAAAAGTCTGTCAGAACCTTATAACCTTTGCTCTGATACCAAAATTGTAACATTCCCAACCCATTAAGGCTGAGTTTGTCACTTTTCTTCTTTTACAACAAACATTTTTGCAAAGATCTATAAGGTCTATCAGAGTACTTAATTTTAAAGGATACTATCAATGTATAAAACATTCTTCAAGAGATTTTATTACAAGCGAAATTAGGAAACATTAAACTTTAGTTACGGAATATCATCTTATTACAATAACTGATATGAAAAGACTTAAAAGTTAATAATTATTCCCGCCCCCATTCCGGCCTCCTATTCCAGCGTCCTTTCTACCTGAAAACAAGAAATAAAACTGAATGAGCCCAAAGGGGGCCCAGCAAGTAAAATCCACAACCATAAATAGTTTTACTCCTTGTTCTCAGTTTTAAAAATCGTTTTCACAAATAAATATCCATTTAGCCATAATAATACATGTATATACGGTTGCATCTCCCGTAGCATATACATACTATTACCTCTAGTAATAAATCATCTTTATAAATCATCATTGTAAATCATCATAGTATATCATTGTTGAAATTATATTATCATTTTCTCATATTATGGCCCATGTACACTGTTACCCCTGTGTACGAGGGTTGCAGGTCCTGTGACCATGGCACTGAACTGAGGCCTCAGCCATGCCCGACCGTCAATTAACTCTTTCTCTTGGTGCACTCAACGGTCTATTGATGGAATACCACCTTCTAGCATAGCCTCCTTCAATGGTTTCGCCTTCATCCGAGTATCGGTACCGAACTCTCATCTTTACTTATCTTGGGGCCAAAAATACTCTCCTCCATACACGTGCCCTCATTTCATAAACATTTAACTCATTTCTTGTACTTTTCTTTGTACTTCTTTTGATACATCTTAGGGCAACATGTAGGAGGGTTTATCATCATTCATCTTGCTTATAATCATCATCATTTCTCAACTTTCTTTTCTCAAAAATGGAAACTTTTCCAAATATAAACTTGTGTTCTCAGAAAGCATTTAAAGAAATAGAAACTTTCTAAATAATTCTTTTAGAAATCCTTCATGCATGCAACATATCTCCATGACAGGTAAATAAAATAATCATTTACAGTTTGATACTAGAATGAATAAATAGCATGACATAAAGTAATTTTAGAAGGGGTAGTGAATTTACTTACTTCTAGACTGAAGCTAAAAGTGGTCTGAAGGATCTAGTTGCTCCAATCTTACTAACACCACTAGTATATCTTTTGAAACTAATTTCTCTATTCCGTTCTCTCTCGTGTTCTTTCTTTCTTGCAACGCTTTGTCTCGCCCTTTCTCTCTCTGTTTCGTGTAAACACTTAGAGAAAGAAGAAAGACCGAGTAGAAAACGGAAGAAGGGAGAGGAGTAGTGAAATTTGTGAAGGGGGAGAATTCTATTTATAGGAAAAAACCAAATTCTATTCTACCTTCCATTTTACTATTCCATCTACCAACACTATTATACCTACATTTATCCACCTACAATTTCACCCTCATTTTACTATTCCATCTACCAATACTATTATACCTACCTTTACACATCTACAATTTCACCCTTTTTCTACCAATACTATTTCTCTTACCATTTACTATCCTATTATTTCATCAATTACCATTCTCTAATTATCATTCTCTATAACACCATAAATTTCCCAAAATCATCGGCTAAAATAACATCATCATCAAAATAATCCATTTAAATAACGTTGAAAATTCTGGGGCACTACATTTTGTCTCATTAAGCATTGAGTGTTCGCGTAAAAAGATGTGAAGTTCCGATTGGTTAATGGTATGGCTAGTTTGGCTTCATAGCCTTTTTGACTTGAGTTAATAAGCCCTTAGGGATGTTCTAAATCTAGTGCCCTAAAGCCATTTGGATTGGGAGTCATTGGCCTAACACTCATTACATGGGTCAATTAGAAAGCTTAAGGGAGCTAAGCATTGCATAGACTACCAAAAAAAAAAAAAAAAAAGAGAATTTTTTTTTTCATATCTTGTTAATAATTAAGCCTTGTTTGTTTCATTTGATAGGAATTCCTACGGACTTTGAGATGCAGTTTTTTATTAAATTGAAGCCTCATAATTGTTTGTTAATTTCACTTTTCACCTATCAGAACATATGATGTCTCAATTGTTCATTTATGAGTGATTTGATTTAGGTTGTCCCAATGATTTTGAATATGGGGTTCGTCTTTTTAAGCTTGCTCATGAACAAGAACCATGGTTCTTTTCAATAACATAGTGCTGACAATGTTTGTGGGTATCATTTATGTTAAACCCTCACGACTTCACTCGTCCACTAGGGATGCCTAGGGGTTTAAAAGGCTTGTTGCATATTTCAAATGCAATTGTATCTCCCACAATAGGGGATTTATGTTTCATGTTTTCATTTTATTTTTAATTTTGTATTGCTAAGGGACTAGCAATATGAAAGTTTGAGGTGTTTGATAAATGCCAAATATTGCATATTGGAGCCCCTAAATTTGCATATGTTAATTCCTTAGTATTGTTATTTGCTTGATGTTGTTCTTTTTAGTGTTTTCAAGTTCCTAAGTAAAAATGCAATAAATTTCATTGATTTTAGGCTTAAAGCACACTTTGAGAAGACCTAGATGATGTGGTTAAATTTTACCAAATCAAGGAAATGATTAAATCAGAATTTCTCTAATTGGAGTCAAAATCGGATTTGATTAAATTTCAAATTCTGCACACGTCTCAGTATTTTTACTATAACTTTAACCTCAAGTATTGGATTGAGGTGAAACTAGCGGCATTGGAAAGCTAACTCAAAATAATACAAATCACTGTGAAATATGATTTTCCTAATTCGGAATTTTTCTATGCCAAAGTGTCCCACAATAAAAGAACGCAAATCTGGACGAATCCTATCCCGATTTGTACTAGGATTGCTTCCAAATTTGACTAGGAGATTGAAGTACAATTTTTATGGGATTCCCAGGGCTTCTAGGGTTTATTTGCTCCCTATAAATAGGACCTAAAGCTTCAGAAAAAGGAGGAGGCTGCAAAGTACAAAATTTCAAGAGTAGTTCTCCTTTTAGATTAGTTTTTTATTTATTTTTTCATAGTTATGTGTAACTAAATTCCCAACTAAGGTTGAGGATAAAGCCTCACCGATGAAGAATAGCAATATTTTTATGTAAGTTGATATTATCTGATTTTATGAGTTTTAATATTTTAATTGTTCTACTTCAATTCAATTAGTGGGATGATTCTTGGATATCTCTTGTGATTTATGAATACATTTGATAATTTAAGATAGTTTCATTTAATTGATTGCTTGGGTTTTTTATTTATCAAAACATTGGATATTCATTGTGTTTCATTCTTCGGATACATTTGATGATTTGGTTTTAAATTGGATATCTTTTGTGATTTACGAATACATTTGATGATTTAATTTAAACTGATATCTTTTGTGATTTGTGTAAAGAACAGATTCATTGAATGATTTAATTAATCTTTGAAGCAAAGTAGAACATACATAAGACTTTTATTGTGAATACTTCAAATATATATTGATGAACATGAGAATATGTTGCTATGATTTGGTGGGTACAGATTCTGAAAGCTTGGTACTTTATCTTTCTATTAATTTCACTTTATTTTGCTTATGCTATTGATTTTATATTCACACAAAAATTCACTCGTCTTTTGGAACTAGGTTAAGATTTAGTTGATTTAGATATAATTGTTCTTCAAAACACAATTCCCTGTGGGTTCGACCTCGCACTTGCATCCCTATATTACAAATTGATTCATGCACCTGCGAGTACATTAAAATCTCACAACAATTATTTGATTAATTTCACTTTGTTTAGTTTATGTTTTTATTTTAGTTTCAATTCAAAATTCACTCAGTTTTGGGAACTAGGTTAATATTTAATTGGTTTAGAACACAAAGAACGCGATGAATATGAGATGAGTATGGACTCATGTTTGAAGTTTTCAAGCTTGTTGGAACTTCAACTACTTAGTCAAACACCATGGGAAGAACGGATGCACACTCCTACGCTCCAATGCCTAGGAAAAGGTGAAGCTACATGTAAGTAATCTAACTTATATGCTTGCCTTTAAATCTAAACATATTTGTCTTGATGGTAAAAGGTATTGGGGATCGTGTTTTATTTCGCTATGTAAAAAGAAATTTTTTTGAAATTTACATATACAATCCCAACAGTAATTGCGTAAGTCTAAAGACTTAGTAAGTAAATATCATAGTCGAGTATGACATGAACCAGTATTTATGAACAGAAATAAACTTGCATTTCGAGTAAGTAATTTGAAAAAGATGTTGCCTCTGTTATTACACTGTAAAAGTATAGTTTTGTTTTGGCAAGACATAGGTATAATCCTAATGACAATTGCCTATAAATTTTAATGCAGAAAAACTAATGCTTTAATAAGTCATAACTATCATGTACGATCTACCCGAGATATTAACCCTTCTCAACAAGGTCAGCGTTGTCCCGAGGGACCTATAATACAATGTCGGTGCCTCGGCCATTGTACACTATCGTTCAAAACTAGTAGTCTGACCGAGTCCAACCTTAGGTGGCCTACGCTACTAATAATATACGTCATGTAGTGACCCATCAATTATACATGGTTACGCCAGTCACGAAACAACCATTGGATCCAATGCCCATATAAACACGCACACATTTGACCATAGAATCAAGTATATATAGTAATACATCTCATTAATCATTTATTAAGATAGTTACCAAGTTATGTAAATGGTAAATATGCTCATAGCATACATGTGCTCAATCAGCTGACATATCATACGTTTTTAAGGAAAGCAATTATAAGTGTTTACTTACTTCGTACGCTTGCTCAAGTCCTCCAAAATTCCGAATTCATGCTATAACAAAACATCATTCATCATTATACGAAGTACTAGAGAACTTACTAGAGACACATAAGGTCCTAATCAAAAACAACTAGCTAAAAGATCATAAAACTCTAATTTTGCACATTCTGGACACTGGTCGAACGTTTTGTCAATGGACCGAACATTCAAGCTCGAGGGTGAACATTTGGCCAAATTAGAGAGAATGTTTGGCCAGAGGCCGAAATGCATGTAAAGCTCCTATCCTTCAATTGCTACGTAACAAATCACACCTTTGGCTCTAAATGAGTGCATGCAAGCATAGTAAACCATGATATTATGAAAGCTAGGAAAAACAAGTGTTTCTAAAACATTTAAAAATCATTTTCTCTTAAGGAAAATGATACACAAACTCATCATGGTATCTTTAAAACTTGCAAGGAACATGAAAACAATAAGAATAACATGAAAGCTAAGTGAATGTACAAGAGTTTACCTTGAAGATGGCAAACCACCCCAAAATCTTCCCCTTCTCTCTCAAAAAATCTCTTCTCACTCTAGGGTTAGTATTTTTAGTGTAGGGGTGGGTTTAGGAGCGAGAGGGAGGGGTATTTATAGGAGTAGGAGGCATGCTGATGTTTGAAAATGTAGAGAATGGGTCAGAATTGCTTTTCAAGCTGTCATCGAACATTCAGTACTAAGGTGTGAACGTTCGGTATACTATTACACTATGGTTCTAGGGTTGTAAGTCAGACATTCGAGATGGTCCCATGTCGAATGTTTGCACTAAGGTCATGATCGAACGTTCGACCAGAGAGCTGAAGTTGGGTTTTTTTTTTGTAGGGCTATTTTTCTAGTGATAGCTTGATCAAGAGGATTGGTACTTTAAAAGGTTGAGGGGGTGTTTTATAAGTTCAGATGAATAGTTGTTTTTTTAATAAATCATTTTTGATATTTTGGAGCATCACAAAGGCTCATTTTATAACCAGTTACATAATAATTTACTTACTAAGTCGTGGACTTACGCACTTACTTTGTTCTACTTGTGGAACAGTTTGGTATTTTCAGTTTAGCAAGTTGTTAGGCGGTAGGGTGAGAAATTTGCTTGGATGATGATGCCGATGCCAAGTGAATGGCTCGCATTGTCAAGTATGCTTAGATAGAAGTTAGCTATTAACATTATAGTAATGTCTATTTGGAAGTTCTGAGTCTTTATTAATGATACATTATTTAAAGTTGTATGATTAGTATACTCTAATAATTAGTTATGTGTAATGACTTCAGTTAATTAGTTTGAAGGAGGTACGTGTAACACTCCAAGTTAAGTAAGTTTAATTATGTAATTTTGGAGGTGTTACAAATTGAGTTTGCTTTCTAATCACTGAACTTTGCCAAAGGGTGTTTAATTCCATCATAGAAAAAGTTGAAGAAATTTTTTAATCTCATTGATTAGGGGGACCAACTAGCCTCCCTCATTGAAGAAAAAGTTGACCTAGAGACCAAAATCACAAATCTAAAATGCATTTCATCTTTTAACCTCTCTCGTTCTGTAGAGACTAAAGCAGCCATCCCAGAGAAAATCCCAAGATCCCATCAAACGGCCCCTTCCTGAGAGAACATGGTCTTCAAATATGCCAGTGATATAAAGTTGTTGGTTTGCGGCCACCAAGTAATTTTTTTTAAAACATTTTTTTCATGAACTAAGAAATAGGTGACATGTTACATACTCTCATACGCTCCCTAACATGACATTGAAAATTATTATTAAGTTTTGAATGAACTACTATTAAATTCCATTTTCACTATTACGTCAAAGAATGTGCACTTAAAAATGCAGGAGATAATGTGTAGCATTTCTCAAGAAATAAAGAAAAATGCAGGAGATAATGTGTAGCATTTCTCAACAAATAAAGCCAGAGATCTTCGGAATAGGATTTTCTCCAAGTGAAATAGAGCAACCATTTCATGCTCTAGGTTAAATTTTACAGCATCCAATAGTATTTATGATGCCGCACCACTTCAAATTTTTAAAATAACATGACAATGGCAACATATACAGGTATTAGATACTGTGAAATTTAATCTGGACGATAAAATGGTTTCTCTCCGAGTGAAATCGGGAGAATACTGTTGCTAGATGTTCCAGATCAAACATATATTCTATGTTACATTCTTTGTTCTATTGTATTCCTATATTTATTGTTGAGCTTTACAAGATGTATCCGTTGTAAATTTAATTTTTTATTTTTTATTTTTGTGAAAAAAAAAAAAAAAAAAAAAATCATTAAAGAAACATGTGCACATTATTACAACTTATTAAATCATCACTAACTCTAATAATTACAGCATCACTTCCTCTTTTTTTCCTCTTTCTCTCTTTCAAGGAGAACAGGAGCAGCTGGTATGCTGAACCACCACTCTCTCAATCTCCTCATCCATCTCTCTGTGCTTGCTTTCCTTAAAGGTGAATATCTTGTAAAAGTTTCCAAGAAGATCAGAAGAACTATGTACTTGCTAGGAATGAAGGCCAGAATCAAGGCTGTGATCAAGAGAGCAACTGCAAATTTTTCGCTTGCCTGATGAACAGATAAATATTCAGCATGTATTGTCAATGTGCTAGAGAAAGATTTACTAGTAGAAATTAGTAAAAAAAATTAAAATTATAGTCTACAATAAAGAATGCTATGCACTAGATTTTTTAAGTGCTATAATGGATCAGAAGAGATGCAATGAGGAAAATAAAAGGTGGCGCAGCCAGTCAATACAAAGGAAGAAAGAAAAACCTGAGGAAAAATGCAGAGCAACAAGGCCCTTATCTTGAGAAGAACAATGTTACTATCCTGGATGAGTCCTTCAGCCTGAGAAATGGCATTTTGAACGGTCAAAAGCTGCTCCATCGTATTCAAAGGTGGAGGCGCCATCACCTTAACATCATCAATAGGCTTTCCTTGGCCACAAAATCGAGTGAGAACCATGAAAACCGCAATAAAGATGAGTGTCAGAGCAAACGCGTAACCCAGCCATCCCCTGAAACGCATGCCGTAATATATCAAAAAAAGATATCTACCAGTTTGATGCATGCAGGGAACCAAGAGAAAAAGCATCCAAAAAAACCCCCAAAGCCACACTTTACCCTGTTCCTCTCACATGAGAGTTTGTAGAAAGAACCTGAACAATTGAGAGTCCAACCTTATATCACATTGAGAGTCCAACCTTATATCAACCATATAAATGATTAAATATGCTCACACACATCAATATAAAAGGTTATATTGAAATGCGAAAAGGAAAGTTTACATCTTGTGGAGATAATATCTGTGCCACTCACTGATTCCTTAGACATGCAACTTGATTCAAAAGATAAGCTGATTCTAAATGAGTAGATGGAGTGCAATAACACGTTTCTCAAAAGAACCACCCACAACATCTTGAACATACTTGAAGATAAACATTTCTGAACAAATCCCTCACACAAACAAAGTAAAGGGCATCGAATCTATTTGCTACTATATAAGTCTGACTCATTTAGGATGCACCAATTACAGATCCCCTGACCTTTTAAACATCAATGGTCTATTACCAGTATTTCTTTTGAAGCATGTTCCTTAAAAAGAGACTGGTTTTGTGAGTGTGTTTGTGCGTGTGCATGTGTGTGTATATATGTATGCGGAGGTTAATTGTTAGGTAGTATTTTCAAGAACCAGAATTCGTCAAATCACAGTTACCATAATTCATAACTATCCAAGGGATTCATCGTGGGGGATACCTTGACACAAAAGATGGAAAAGTTTCATTCCGATACACAGATTTTAGCAACAAAAATTTTACTTCTTTTTTCCCCTTATAAAATCTTACATATGCTACAAAGTTTTTGGGTAAAACCAAGCTTGAATATTGTAATTAAGTCGACCTTATCATATTCTAACTTTTTGTGGAACATTCTTTATTCGTTGAATAAAAACCTACCCTGTCATCTGCCTCCCAGCATAAATGGCCCTCCACATTCCCTTTCCCATTTTGCATACGTAATATTCTATGGCACGCAGCATGTTCTCTCTCCTACTTCCAAGAGAAATGAAGAAAATATAAAAAAATTCCAGAACAAAAAGACTTGCTCAAGAGCTAAACCTTATCCCTTAAACGTCCTCCCACACCTATAATTTCTTATCAAAGCTGGATTAAAATTGTAACACACTTTGACCACTCATAGTCCATGTATACAGAACAGGAAATATTACACCCCAAAAGTAAGCCTCACATTGGAAAGATAAATTGCCGACATGAGTGATAGATTATAAAGGTGTTCATAGATGCTAAGTCTACATTGGTTCCTTATCACCTTAGAAAGTTAGTTCCACATTGGGAAGATGAATTACCACATTGAGTGGGTGGATTATAAAGATGTTCATGAATACATAGTTCCACATTGATTTTTTACTATGTAAGACTTGGGCTTTATAAGTGATTCTTGGGAGCTCCAATTATAACTTAAGTGATAGTACATATGTGACTAGAGCATTCCCAAGGGTTGTTACAGGACAATTCAGACAACAGAATTTCCCTTTGTAGATAGAAGTAAATTCCGAGACATAATTCTACAGCCTGCAACCATGAGGGCCAACAATGAACTTTTTGCCATACCTATCTAAAATCCACCCCTATCTCACTTTCTAACATCATGGTCCTACAAAAGTAAGGCTAGCAACATCCTTATATTATTTTGTAAGATTAATTTCCAGTAAGAGGCTACTGGTATACAGCAATGTATCAATTTTCCATCAGTTCTCCCCCTTCACAAAGTTTCAACAACATTGAGTCCTCAAACGAAGGAAAGCAGCTCACTTATGATATTTGGAGGCTGTACATTCACCTCATCCAGCAGTATTAAGGCCTTTCAAAATATTCTTCCTTGAAATGAATGGAGCCAGAATGATGATGGATGTTTCAGCTTCTCTCAGACAAATCTCTTCTTCTTGTTCTTTTTATTAGGCTAGAGAGCTAGAACTGTGATTGGGCACGTCAGGCCTGACTTAATTTTATCTTATCCAGGAAAAGGCTTAATCTGTCAGAACTTTTTCAGAAAAGACTATCTAAAAAGTGTATCAGTTGAGATTTAAAAAACCCATGATGCACCTTTTGTTGATGTAACCTTTAGAACATATTCATTTTAGCAGTATAAGAATTTTAAACCCGTTTCAAGCTGTGACAAGTTACTGGCAGCCATGTGGCCTTATGTCATTACTAATCAGATAATTCAAATTTATGTTGAGCTGTCATCGTCATGCTCACTGGATATTCTTTTCTTTATTTATTTCTTTTGGGAAGACAGCTCACCAGATAGTTTGTAAAGAAGAAATTAATCACTCAGATAAAGAGTTTTACCTGCAAATTATATAACTGAAAACTGAGCAGAACACCAAAGACTTCACAGGATCATCCCAATATGCCAAAGATAGAAGGCACTTTCCAAGTTCAATTACCGGAAAGAGCAACTCCTGCAAGTGCAAAAGAAACTTAGAAGTTAAAACTATATTATTTTAAGGAAGTTTGAGCTACTCTTTTTTCGAGTGAGAAGATGGAATGGTACATCCAGATTCATACTGCTCAGCCAAAATAGATGGGATAAAAGCACAGTTGGCTATCACACAAGTTTGTTCAATCTATTACACCAATACCTATTCTAATGAAATAAGAAATGGTAACTACAAGAGAGAGAATCTTAATAATGCCTGGTGCCGACTAATTGGTTTTAATAATTATATACATGCCCACAACTTCCTTCAGCCAAATCCTTACGATTGATTGATTTTATCTTCAATTAAATTGCGAAATGAAAAAGAACAGCAAATAAGAGTGAGAGCGAAGCAAACAAAGGCAACAGGAAAAACCTACATCGTTTAAGCCAGCATAGTAGGTACCTTCATCACTGCCAAATTAGTGTCAATGCCTTCCACTTTAACTCCATCAACTGTTGCTTGTGCAAGGACCACTTTTTCATAGTTGTTTTTAGATTCCTTAACAATTCTTTCCAAAGAAGACATCTCTCCCACAGCTATCTCACCCACAACAAGCCCAGCCTCATTTGGATTACTTGAATTTGTTCCAAACACAAACCCTAAGTTAGAAACCATGTCCAAGGCGGAGACTGAATACATTCCAGCCCCAGCCCTAGAATTGTTACTCCGGTCCAACTCCCTGGAGGTTGACATAGTTGCAAGAGTTTCCAGTATCAAGTCTCCACCTGGAAGTTGGTCACAAAGATTAAACATAAGAAGAGTCTCACACTGTAGAGGAATACTCGAACTAATATCTTGAATGGCTTGTACTCTCAGAATTCCAAGTACAGCCTTTGAAATTGCTTCACCACGTTCAACTCCCTTGATCTGGTACTTATTTATAAATCTATGAACATATAAAATTTCACGGACAATTCCTAGCCAATAATCACGGCGACGGTGCCCCTTAAGTTCAGGAAACTCTATGAGAGCTGATTCTGATCTACAATGGAAAACTATAAAAAGTCAATGGCCAATATAGTGCAAAAGAAGACCCAGTGTTAACAAACTGGAATAGTACATATAAGTTTGAGCACAAACAATTAAAAATAAATATTTTATGGCTATAAGATAAACAAATATGCATCATGACTTACAAGGAAATTGATTTATAGGAAATGGCCTTGTCAAAAAGTCGAGTACCCCATGGTCCAGTCATCTCAGGTTTAACAACTTGTTTCAGATCCTCTTCTAAATCGTATCTTTTTGCTTTGTCATAAGACACCACACGGAGAGGTTCAAAGTAAAGTGCATGGTCTGTCAGAACTAACCGACCTGTGTACACACAACAATAATCATTAAAAATGACCAGATACGAGACCTTATACACATTAATCTTTAAACTCGTATTTTATAAATCTATATTGACATAACTACATTGAGTACATAACATCGTGGCAACAGTCAACATGGATATGTTATCAAAAAAATGAAAGATGTGCATGAAATTTATTCAACAGAATCTCTTTATCCCGTGAACCTACCAGGCCATGTAGACATTCCTACATGTTCAAGAACTGGCTGGGTGGTGACTGTTCCATCCACTTCCAGAATCTTTTCTCCTCTTGATGATCGAACAGCAGAAAGAAGAGATGACTCTGACTGGTTCTTCATTTTTTTAATAGCTCTGCATATGTTAAAAAAGAAAACAAGCAAAATTTAAGAATATTTAAGTGTGCCTAGTACATACTCAGTGGAAAATTCTCCCAGAATTTTCATAAACTGGAAGTAAAACTACAACACTTCAACTTTGATTTAGAAGATTTAGTGAAACATACTCGAAATACTTTGAGTTTGAAAGTCAATAACCAAATCATAGCAGAATCATTGATTGCATTCCAGATGATACACTTTATCTCGATCAGCATTTTCATATGAAGGTTAGGGCCCTCACCAATTTTAGATGTCCTTCCGTATTCTCAGTTCTCTAAAGTGTAGTTTACTTCTATCTCCATATGGCATATGTCTTAAATAATGAACATATCAACCATTCCGGAATGGGGAAACACAGAACATATTCTGAATCATCCACCACATCCAACAAATCAGCCAAGTGCTGGGCAAGAGAACAAAGCCACAGTCAAACTTATCAAGAGATATAGCCCTAGCTAGACAATTGGAGGCAGGCTCCTGAATTCATGTGGCATGGCCTCAAATGTCCTTTCAAGGACTTCATCACTATTTAAGGTCTATTTTGTTTATGAAGGTTCTTTTAGGCTTTTTTCCATCCTTACAATTATTTTCATTATCGATCTGGCCTATTACTAGATATTCTCTAAGCTTATTTAGTAGATCATACAGCTTCATCCTTTAATTTAGTTAGAAAGCTCAAATCATATTGTTTGGTTGTTTCAGCCGTCACAATAAAAGCTTGAGATAGCAACAACATTTCACTTGTCCGTGAGCATTTACAATAAGCAGACAAAAAATAGCAAAGAAACAATGGTTGTCACAAGAAGTAAAAAAGGCAATTCCAGTTTACTGAAAGTACTGAAGAGAGAAAGAAAATGAAGAAAAAAAAAATTCAAATTATCTCCAAGGTCATCTCAATGGGAAAGTTAAATTCTTAAAGTAATTATAAAAGTGTCAAGTAAAAAAAATAAAAGAAAAGAGGATAGTGATTCCTTACACATGTAATGACAGCAAGCAGTTACATATAAATATGGACATGCAATTACCTATCTAGTCCACTTAAATACTTGTCATAGATGGAATACCGAAGCCGACCACCAGTTGATTTTGTAAGCACCTCAAAAAGATTTTCACTAATAATCACGTTTGCAATAAGAGGGACTGCTGAAGCTATTCTGGAGAAGGCCTCTACCCCAACAGATATGTCCTCATCGACCTGCAGGTATATGTTGGCCATACATGGCCATATCAATGTCAAGAAGCAACAGACTCCAGAGCACTAAAGACACCATAGTTTACAGAAATAGCCAACATATGACTATTTTAAGTTAATCTAAATAGTTCAAGCAGAGCCTCTTATAATGACACCACAGCATTAGTTACACTAAAGTGTGTGAGCATGTATGTGTGTGTGTGTGCGCGCGCGCGTGTGTGAGAGAGAGAGATTTCATAGAAATGTATAGATTCAATAAAGCTCATATAACACGATCTATCGTCAGGTTCAAGGAAATTAAACTGTGCAAGAGTTTAGCCAACTAAGCATGTGACAGTCTGCAAAGAAGATGTCTTCAACCACGATGAAGATTAACCTTATGAGATCTGTTATAGTTTGTATGAACGGTTTAGACACGAAAGGCGGAGGGTATTATATTATTCAACTTATGTTAACCTAATACAAGCATCCTATTATATAGGATTAGGGAAATACCATAGAGACTAAAATACCCCCAAAACCCTAATGACTAAAACCCTAATTCTTCTAACACTCCCCCTCAAGCTGGAGCATATACATCATATGAATCCAGCTTGGAATATACAAGCAAACGAAAAACAACTAAAAAACATATTCTAACGTTCCCCCTCAAGCTGGAACTGCTTGGACCACACAAGTTAATTAAATAAAACTTCAACGCCGGTCGAAAACTCGTTGGTAACTTGAACAACCATTTGATCGGTTCTCGCCGAAAAACACCAAGGCCGGTCGGATGCAACGATCACTTGATCGGTTCTCGCCGGAGAATCCAAGGCTGGTCGGATACATCGATCTTGGGATTGGTTCTCGCCGAAAAACACCAAGGCCGGTCGGATGCATCGATCACTTGATCGGTTCTCGCCGGATAATCCAAGGCCGGTCGGATACATCAATCACAAACAACAAACAAACAACAAATTTTCACATGATTAACCAACAAGATTCGCCGAAAAACAAATATTGGAAAAACAAAAAACTTTGCCGGAGCTTCGCTGGACATACGCCGGAACTTCGTCGGGGCTTCAAAACTGGCCGGAAACACACAGAACAAGCTGGCAATACCTAAAAACAGAAGAAAAACACTGAAAAACAGAACAGAAACAGTCACTGGAGGCTCGCCGGACCATTGCCAGAACTTGCCGGAGAAGACAGAACACTCCGGCCACTTCAAAAACAGCAACTACAGAATCAATAGAGGGCCACACAGTAACGTTTCAACACCAAAAGCATCAAATCGTCGGAATATTTTTTTTTCCCGATGGCCGCTGCAACTTTTCCGGCCACCACAGAACACTCCGGCCGCTTCAAACAAGATAGAAAACCACCGCAGAACCATCCGGCCAGCATCACAGAACATCAAAAACAAACAAAATATATATATATTTTTTTCTCACCGGAAGGAGTTCCGGTCACCATAAAACAAGAACAAAACAGCTCTACGGAACTCTTTGGAGCTCTTTGAAGGTACTGCCCGTGTGGGTTAGCCCACACGGGCAGTGCTGCCACCAAGAAGAAAATTAAACTACCCAAGAATCGAAACAAGCTCTGATACCATGTTATAGTTTGTATGAACGATTTAGACACGAAAGGCGGAGGGTATTATATTATTCAACTTATGTTAACCAAATACAAGCATCCTATTATATAGGATTAGGGAAATACCATAGAGACTAAAATACCCCCAAAACCCTAATGACTAAAACCCTAATTCTTCTAACAAGATCGATAGACCAATTAGGTTGGACTGCATAGGATCAAATAAGGGCTATGTCAGTAATATAAATTGTATATTATCCACCTGTGGCTCCACTGCAGCCCACATTGTAGGAGTAGTCTGTACATAAAATTCGAAGTTCCAATCACTATACATTTCAAGACTCCAGGAAAAGACGCAAACCTGCTAGACTAATACTTGTGTGTATGGATTTACTGTGGCATGGGGGTGGATGCCCGTATGATGTGTTTCAGCATTGTGTGCATGTGCATGGGTGTGTGCATGTGTGTTGTGTGTAAGCGAGAGTGATAGATATATTACACTTATAACATGGAAGAGAGGTCTTCACATTACAAGGTAAAATGGTAGTTCTGCTGCAGAATAACAGTTTAATTGAACAAACAAAGCTTACATTAAGTAAAGGTTGGCTCGCAGCAGCTGGAACCTCCCAAGCTACCATCATGTCATACATTAGGCGTCGAAACCTTTTATCAGCTAGGTGACCCATTACTTGTATTGACAAAGCTAGTGTCCTGAAACAGCAGTATTCCAACAAGTTCCTAGCATACCGAGATGGATGCTTTATGGATTCAACAGCCTCCACATTGAAGCTTTCTTGAAGCTCACTCGAAGGAACACCAAGGATTCTGCATCATTTGGTTGCCCATGTTGGCAAAAATATCAATAATAAATAGTGAACATAGTTGTGCAATAACAAATAGTTTTGAATGAAGTTGGGACGCCTGATATTCATACTAAGAACACAACATTACCAAGAAGTTTCAAGTAACACTTGAAGAAATTTCTACAAGATCTCTTATTAACTAAACATGCAAAAGTAACAGAATAGAAGATACACAGTGCTGAACTTACTTTGAGCATCTACGAACCACAATATTTGCAACTGCAGAAAGCTCCGGTATCCAATTCCTCTCGGCAGATGGGGACCTTCCCATCTCTTCAAATTCTTCATTGAAGGAACTCCGTTTGCTAAGCAACCATTTGAATGATCCTTCTCTTACCAGACCTTCAAGCATAATTCTGGTTTTGCTTGCTACAGCCATCTCCAATTTTCCACTCACTATATTCTTTAACTGAAATCCACCACTCAGTTGCCTGTCACAATTCTTGCATTCAATAAGAAACATCAATTTCATCAATACCACCGTCAAAGTAAGCTACATTTGATGAAACCCGTGCAGATGCCCTTTTCTTTTAATTAAAGCATCAAATTTCTCCATTGATACTTTCATTGCCAAATAATTTAAACAGGAACCAACATAGATTACCCAAACCAAGTAACAGAGAAATCACTTATATCATATACAAAATAAAAACAAATTTAACCACAGTACTTTCAATTTCTGCTACTTCTTAGAAAATTCATAACAGCTTTCTCACTCAATACAA
Organism: Corylus avellana; assembly: GCF_901000735.1. NCBI lineage: Eukaryota > Viridiplantae > Streptophyta > Magnoliopsida > Fagales > Betulaceae > Corylus > Corylus avellana. Next base: position 19,282,451 of record NC_081546.1, read on the forward strand.
TTTGAGTAGAAGCCCCAGCACCAGCCATACACCACTTACTTAAACTGCCTGCAATTTCACACAAACCACCATATTACTCACTAAATTACTTACCTGCTCAAAATGGCAAGTACCAATTTGAGCAATGTAACTTTTAATCCTTCACTTTGCCAGAAGTCCATCACGGATTTCTCAGGGAATAAAAAAAAAATGTCCCCATGTCTACTTAAAAATCAGGACGCAATGATCTAACCCTTTTAATAGCCTTATTCCGACAACTTGTGTTAGGTACAGCAACAGAAAACTCAAAATAAAACTGACAAATCCCAATGATCAAATCTTACACCAAAACTTCCAAACTCTTCAACTTGACAAAAACCCATGGCGAATTAGTAATTAAAAAGAAATTATTCGAAACCCACGGACCAAAATTCATCAACAATCTAATCCCAACAACTTTTTCACTAAGATCACCACAATGGAACTTACCTCAGAACGTATATTCAGACCCCTTCAGCTTTCACATTCAAATTCTCCAAAATCCTCAACTTCGAACACGAAATTCTCTTGGATTCTGCAACATTTCAAGAAACCCATCTCGGAGTTTATGTACAGAAGCATTATCAACAAACCCATTACACCAATTTGCGAAACTCAAAGGGGCTTACGTATACTGATGAAGCAGAGAAGGGTCATCTCCGGCACTATCCATCAGAGATATTTAGTGTTCTTTCGTGATATATGTGGGTTGTTATGCCAGAAAAAGGAAAAAGGTAGCCACCGAGAAAGAGAGTTATCAAGGAGCTTTCATCATCCGAAGCTTTTCCTGTTCGAGTTTCGCGGTTGGGAGAGGATCAGAAGAGGACGGGTACAGGGAAAAATGAGTACGTGTTCATGTTTGACTGGTTTAAATGAGTTAAAAGTCAGATTCGAGACTGTAGATTTGGAGGAATAAAATGGAAAGAAATCAAAGAAAGAAGAAGATCAGTCCACATCTCAGGATCAGAATTCAGAAAATGATTGAGCATATGGGCTTCTATCTCTTCGAATTTATCAAAGAATTAATTAAAAAGAAATGCTAAAAAAATACTTATGGGAATTAAGATTACAAAGAGCGTAGATTGAGATTGAGTGGCTTTTGAATTCACGTGTTTTTGGTTTGAATTATTTTACTTCACCCCATTTGGTGATCAGTCCATGGACTGACTCCAATAATAGGTTTCTGTCGGTTGTATTCGGTTTAACAAATATTTACTTAAAATTTAATAATAAAAAATATATATATATATTAACTATTTATTTTTTAAAATTACTTATATATTGCGGCTTAACATATTAATTATCAATTTTTTTTTAATCTATTTTTTTATTCTAAAAAAAAAAACAAACAAGATTTTTTATTATTATATAAGTAAGAATTTATTGAGCTATTATAATGCTCAGCACATTTGTTGAGTATTATAACAGCTCAACAAATTTTTACTCATTTTGTTAAGCCAAATGTGAAGCATTTTTTTTTATTAGGCTAACCAAAATAGTTAAAAAGTTATTTGTCAGAGTCCAATATGAAATATGAATGCTCTTACTTACACCCAACAAAATAGAAAAGTGTTAGGGAGCCAAACAAATTAACCCAAAAAGTATTCAAATTGATGTGACAAGTGTTTTTAAATAAAACAATGCAATTCTTTCTCTCTCTCTCTCGTGTCTGTCACTCACGATCTGCCAATCAGTTTAAATATTTTTTTCAGTTCATTTATTTAGCTCTCTAACACTTCTCCACAAAATATAAATAAATTTTCTTAAAAAAGAAACTTGTATGAGAAAAGATGGTTGTAAAAAAAAAATAAAAAAACATAAAAACAAAAGTTTAAAAAAATAAAACAAAAAAAAAAAAAAAAAAAAGGCCATAAAAAAGACGAAGTCTGGGCCTAATTTTGTGAAGCCTAGGAGTAAATGCGGGGGCTTTTGGGCCTTTTGTCTAGCGATCTGATAGTCCACCAAGATGAAGAAAGGGTATGCTGCCTCAATAACACAAAGTAAATAACACAAATCCACACCACCACCACCACCATCTCCATCTTGAAAAATTCAAAAAGCTTTTAACTCTCAATCACTTAGAGCGGAATTTGGATTCTTTCTAATTCATTTGAATTGGAAATGAGTCGATTCTCTTATATAGAAGGTAAAATTATTTAAAAATAAATAAAATACTAATTTTGCTCTTTTATTTAAACAAACTGGTTCATTTTTAGTTCATTTGAACTGCAGAGTCCAGTTCTCCTTTAATGGAAAAATCATGAAGTCACACCTATCGAGTTAATAGGTCAATCTTTTGAGAAAAATTTTTTCCCACCCAAGAAAATGGATGTTGAAGTCATCATTATTGAATACTCATTTGAGTCTGATGATCCTTTCATCCTAGTAAATCATTTGTAATTGAAGCAAGAAATCAAAGTTTCATAACAGCATTTTATAATAGAATAAGACATGGAACTTTAGATGAGATGAATATAAGCATTGTTTCATCATCTCACCTGCAAAACTACAAGGCTCTCAAACTTGTAGAGATAATTCAAGTAACACATTTTTAAGTTGTGTTAACTATGGATAAAAAAAATTTACAAACCAGTTTATAGGAAATCCTTATAAACTAATCTCTACACGTAACATATGTCTTTTAACTTATTAGAAAAAACGCATGTGATAAGAACATATTTTTTTGATAACAACATGTGTTTCTTATAAGGTTAAGAGACTCATGTCACTTTAAAAAAAACTAGTACATACTAATTTGTAGAAAATTTGAGTGTGTTAAGTAAAGAATTCATTTTTTTTAAGCAAAAATGTCAACAGAAGGCCCATCAATTATGGCTACTCTATATAGGCGTTACTATAGTAGTATATGTCCATTGGAAACTGCTCAGAAAATACCTAGACGGCGAAAACCGCATGTACTCTCTCGATGCCAATTGAGATATAACTCTATCGAGACATTAGAAGATACTCAAAATAACTAATACTAATTAGGTTTGTAAAAGTTTGACTCTTTTACGGCAGCCGTAAAAGTTTTATGGTGTCAACCCTTTTGACATAACAAACTAATAATATTATTTTAATGAATATACTTTGTTCATTGCAACTTGTAATGTAGTGTTCCAGTCTCAAACCACTGATACTAATTAAGCTTGTAAAACTTTGACTCTTTTACGGGAGCCGTAAAAAATTTATGGCGTCGACCCTTTTGACATAACAAACTAATAATATTATTTTAATGAATCTACTTTGTTCGTTGCAACTGGCCGATGTTGAAGTGTAATGGACACCATTGCCTCAACAACTCTGAAGATTTTCTGCACCATTTTTGTCTTGAAAGGAATGGCGTTGTGGATTTCCATGTACTAGGGATGCCAACTATAACATAATTTCTTTTTCTTTTGTTTTTTTCCAAGGCTTTAGAGATCAAGTTTGCATTGCATTAACGCAGTGTTTGGTTCACATAATCTAATATGTTTTTTTTTTGGTATTTACATTTCTAGGAATGCGATGCTTGAAATTCTATATTCCCAATGTAACTATATAGTCCCCACGTTTGGGAATAATTAAAAATATAAAGGATTCTCATGAATATAAATTTTTGGGTTAAGTACTTTATTAGTATATGAGTTTGTGCATTTTTATTTTTTCTTACCTGAGGTGCAAATCCTATCATAGATGGTACTTGACTTACGGAAAAATATCAACTTAATACCTCCATTAAGTTCTGTTAGCCTAAACTAAAGGAATGCCATGTGTCCTAAAAAATATTAAAAATAAAAAATTAATTTAAAAAAAAAAAAATTGAAAATTTATAGGGATGGCCAGCCACTCCCATTTCGGCCACCCCAGAGGGCCTTGGGGATAGTTCGGCCACCCTCAAGGGCCAAAATGGAGCACCACCCCCTTTGGTCGGCCTAGGGTGGCCGAACCACCCCCAAGGCTTTTGGGAGTGGCTTCGGCCACCCCTTGTTTGGCCATCGGGGGTAGCCGAGTCATGCCCAAGGCCTTTGAAGTCACCCCCATTTTGGCCATTTGAACCACCCCTAAGGGCCTTAGGGGTGGTTTGACCACTCCTAGATCGGCCTTGGAAGTCACCCCCATTTTAGTTTTTTTATTATTATTTTTATTTTTTTTAGGACACGTGACAGTTCTATGTAATGACACGTATGACGAAACCTAACAGAAGTACTAAGTTGATATTTTTCCGTAAATCATGTACCATTTATGATATGATTTGAACTCCATGTGGAAAAAAATAAAAATGTACAAACTCAGGTACTAATAAAGTATTTAACCCTAAATTTTTACATTTGGTTTACTCTTACGCATTATATATGAATTACTTATCCTATGTACGATTACATAAGGTTGTTTGATACAAAAAAAATAAAAATGTACAAACTCAGGTACTAATAAAGTATTTAACCCTAAATTTTTACATTTGGTTTACTCTTACGCATTATATATGAATTACTTATGCTATCTACAATTACATAAGGTTGTTTGATACAAACTTATTTAAAATTAAACCAAAAAAAAAAAAAAATGATTGGGAAGCAAAACTACATATAAACCACAATTTTTCTTTCGTTTTCCAATATATAAGATGTCTCTTCTATTTGATTTATTTTCATTATTTTTCATCTATAATTAACCAAGTAAAACATGTTATTTCAATTTTTTTAGAATAAAATAGTTGCTCACTTTTATATATAGATTTTACATTCATTTTTGTTTTTTGTGAATAAAATAGTTCCCCACTTTTATATATAAATTTTACAATGGTCACAATGAAACCCAAAAAGTACCAATTGAAAAATAATCATAACGTTGAAAAAAAATGAATAAAATATACTTCAAGATTAGAGACAAAGGAAAACTACAAACTTTTTGGCATAGGAAATAACTTATAATACAAAGAAAGAGAATCAAAACACTCGGTATGGGACAACGAGTTAGAGGGGTAGAGATATTATCTTTTAGTGAAACTTTATTTAACTTCATGAGTGGCCTAAAACTGATGAGGCCATTTACTGTTAAAAATAAGAGCTTAGATCAATTACTGAATCTTTAGGTTAAATTATACTAATTATGGTATGATGATTAACCTAATTCAACTATGATGATAAGAGAACGAGAATAACTTCAATTAGGTTATGAAGTAAATTTGGTGTTTTGCATCCTCCAATAAAAAATAGACATCTCAGCTCGAAATACCGAAAAAAAATATAATATTTCACACCAAATAATTTTCATTCTCTTGATAAAATGCCCATTGGCAAAATCATCATAGCCGCAGTCTTAGTTGGTGTTAGGGTGATTGATACATTGAAGAGTCTTTTAGTGAGCCCATAATATAATATGTTAAAATACCACATAATCCAAAAGCTTAAGCTTATGGTATATGCCCAACAATGCTATATTAACTATTCACACTTCTTATATCATTTCAATGTGGGGCTTTATTTATTTTACACTCACTTATATATACTCAACAATTTTCCCCTTATGTGTGAGTCCATCACCAATGAAAGCTTTTTATCAATCTTATGGGCCTTCTCCAAGATCTCTTTGTGGGCTATGTGGATTGTGGGTTTTGCCCGCACCACACACCTTTTTCCTTCCTCCATGGACTTTTTTATGCCTTTTGACTGTGCAATGAACATTTTAACTCATTTTTCAGAGACTTTCGTTCATGCTCACAGCTTGCACATTTTTTTTACTCCAGGAATCATTGTCAAGCTTATGCCATGAACATTTCCCTTTCACTCCAATGATGTTCATTCATGCTTGCAACTTACACTTTTTTGTCCGTACTCTAGAGACCTTTTATTTGTGTCTGAGCCATGCCATCACACCGCACTCCACCATCAGCTCTAATACCACTTGTTAGGCAAATTGATACCTTGGAGAGTCTTCTAGTGAGCCCATATAATATAGCATGTTGGCCACACAACTCAAAAGCTTAAAGCCTATGGGTTTTGGCCCAAAAATGCTATATTAACCACTTAAACTTCTTACATCTTTTCAATGTGAGACTTTATTCCTTTTACACTCACACATGTATATTCAACAATTAGTTTTAGAGATTTTAGTGTCGGGAGCTTAGAGGTGGGTGGTGGGCGTTGGGTTATAATGAATGGAAAAGTCCATAAAATTGATTTGGATTAAAAATACCACATTTTCATTTCCATTGTAATTGTATTTTTACCTGATGTGTCAAATTTGTACTGAATGTTGTACAATGAGATTTTACATCATATCCTAATAGAATGGGCTCTCTATGAAAAATGCTACCTAGCATTCTCAAGTGTCCATCTATCTCCCAATATTCTTGTCTACATGACACATTCGCATCTCACTTTTTTTTTTCTTTTTTTTTTTCAGCTTTTTAGAAGAAAAATAATAATAATAACAATTTACTTAAAAATGCTTTGCAACATTTCCAATGATGATAAATCTGCCAGAATAGCAAACCTCTCAAATTACTTAATTGGTTTGGGTTACTCATTAATTGATGGATATATAATTTTTTTTTTTTTTAAGGATTCTCTTTTTATATAAATAAAAAGAGGAGAATTTTGTTCAGTAAACTTGACCCATCAAAGTTTCTATAGAAAGGCAAACAAGATTTACTGTGTGTGAAAAGATAGAATCTAGGCAGTTATAGCTGTGCCTTTACAGCTTTACTGGATTGATAGCAAGTTTTACCTAATTTCAGCCTACCGAGGTAAAGCTTTCTACAATTGTACTTCTTTTATAGCCCCTATAAAACACGAGGTTTGTTAAAATCGGGATTGAGTTCTCAACTACTTTTTGCATCGAGATGCTAAAGGATTTTTTTAATTTGAAAATTTTAAATTTATAAATTTTAACCGTTTATCTTATTTAAAGGTTTAAAATATGTCATGTTTCAGTATTTAATGAAAAAATATGACTTATTAAATTTTTTGACGGTAGCTTCCTCATTAAGCCCTACTTTTTTCTTATTTTGGAGTGTTTGACACAAAAGAAAATATTAATCAATATGAAAATGTTTTTGATTGACCAAAAAAATAACCTTAATGAGACGTGAAATGTTTTACGCTTCTCATATACATAAATCATTTTTCACTGCTCTCTCACATCCTCTTTCACCCAAGTAATTGTAAAAAAATGGCCCCTTATGAAGCTTACCTACTCAAGCAGGTCTTGAACCGCTCGAATACTTATTGGGGCAGATGAGCCTCACAAGAGTTTTCCCATAATTATTTATTCAAATGACAAACATATGAGGAAGCACTTGCACTGAACCTCAATCCTACCATTGAAATTTTTCTATTCTCACACACCATTTTTCTCCACATCTCCTCTTTGCCATAACCTCTCTTTTCCTCCTTACAATTCTTCAAATTATATGAAAATATATGATTATTGTTAGTCAATATTTGTATAATTTTAATTAAACATAATTTTTAGGTTGATTTTTTTAGTTATTTTATAATATTTTTATGCCGTAAATAAAAAATGTTGATATTTATAGGCTAATATAATATAATGAAAATATAAGAAATATATGTTGATTTTCTGCTGAATACATTTTCTAACAGAAAATATTTTACATCAAAACAAGCATAACTACATTACGAAGAGTAATGCATTTTATTAGACTGTTATACCAGTGTGACAGTGTCATACAATTGAGATGACGTGATAGTAAAAATCAATCCTTCAATCATCACTTGTAAAATAGAAAATAAAAAGTCAAGGAATAATTTTTTTCTGCTACATCCTCAAAGTTGTATAAGAGTAAAATATAAGCTAATTAGCATTACTTATTACCGATGATGATGACGAAAGACATGCATATGAGAAGATTTTCTTAGTTTATGGTGTAGGGTATAAATAAAGATTGGTGACCAGCTAACAACCCCTTCCACTTTGGAAGCTTGATGATAAGGCACTGTAGTGTAGTAGCTAGGGTCCTTGAACTTGCCCATGTTATAGCCCTCTCTCCAGCTCCACCTAATATGTGACCCTTTCATCTCAAATGGGAATATGACACTATCCGGCCATTTAGTTAGCATGGGACCATTTAGAGTCCTCTTCCCCCTCCTTGTTCATGCATGGTCCAAGGGACAATCAAAGACTTGGTCAAAAGGGTGTCAAAGAAGAAAGATTTAGTGGGGGGAGAAACAAAAGTTGCTTTAAAGGTTCAGAAGCTCTTATCATTTACAGGAGTTGGAGAACCAACATTGCCCATCCTCTTTGGGGCAAGCTCTGGCCCATTCTCCCTGTCCTCTCCCTCCCACAATCCTATGGATGCAATGCATCTATCCTCTCTTCCCTTCCCACTGGGAAACTAAAAACAATACATCACAATCTTCACTCTATAACTTCTCCCCTCCAATCATTCACTTCAATGAATTGGCAACATCCATTAGATTTTCTGTATTCATCTATTTTGTGGGATCCATATGCTTTTTGTTCACTTGGATTGGCCAAGTGAGTGACTTGTCATATTACAAAAACACTTGTTATCCCACGGACCTTGCCTTTTTTTTTTTTTTTAATTAAATAAAGAAAAGGGTACAATAGTGGGATCTTTTTTATTTTGGTCCGAAAGGAAAAGAGAATTAATATAAGACTAGTCAAGAACGCTTCCGAACACGAGATTGAAAGCGACTCATCTAACTACAAAATGTGCACAATAGAATATGAATGCATTACAAATAAAGAAAATCCGAAGAAAAAAAAAAATATTACAGGCTTGAGATGTTAGCAGCACATGGGCTTTACCGATGATGGTAGAATACAAGAGGTTTGGTGACAACATGGATAATTTTATAATTATAAAATCTAACAATTGTAACTGAGACTGATAAATCTCTCACAACAAAACATTGAAGCAAAAAATACACAGAAAGAAACTGAGACTGAGCCAAAAACAAAGTCTCCACCACACAAGAGACTCATGGATGATGCTAATTTTTGTGTCAAATAGATTAGCAGTTTCCTAATGTTGCCGACAAATGGGTTGTTTTATGCAAGTTGTTTCTAATAATGTTGTTGCCTTAGACCCTACACGACATGGGATACTAAAACAACTTGTGATGGCAGCAGATTGTGATCGTATCAATGGTAGGTAGCAAATGGAATTTACGCCCATCCTAATTATGTTTCAAATGTTGTACTCTAGCTCAAGATAAGTGAACATTTTTGTAGCTTAGTTTCAAAGGTAGTGCATATATAGATAAGATCGAGTAATTAAATGATGCATGGTTTGATTCATGAACCCCCAATAAAAATTGAAGATTATGTAATCGTTTAATGAAGTTGGCGTCAATCTTTAGACTAATACTATATACTACACCCTTATTTCAGTCTCAGTGGTCTAATGGGTTGATGTAGCAGTGTCTATCGGCTCTTAAGTTTTTTTTTTTTTTTTGGAAAACTTTACAAAACCCCCATGAACTTCTACCCGTTTTGAAATTATCCGTCCAAAGTTTAAAAACTCTCCATTTAGAGTATTGAATTTTCAATTTTTTGCAATGTCCTCCTCTATTAAGATTTTTCGTTAAATCTTGTCAAAATTTTCAAAATACCTTTTTTCTTATAAAAAAATAAAATAAAATAAATTTGTAAAAATTCAAGTGTAAGTATTTTTGCAAATTTTGTTAAATCTAGACCAATGCCTAAATCTTTACAATTTTTTATAATAAGAAAACATGGGTATTTAGAGAGTTTTTACAAGACTTAACAGAAAATCTTAACGTGAGATATTGCAAAAAATTGAAATTTCAATGCCCTAAATTGAGAGTTTATAAACTTTAAGAGAATACTTTCAAAATGCGTAGAAGTTCATAAGGGTTTTGTGAAATTTTTTTTTTTTTTTTTTTTTTTAACAAGGCCTGATCCAAATGGACCACTATATTGAATTTTACTAGGAGCTTGACCGTAGAAAGGATCCTCCTTTGTAGACTGTTTTATCTTTGTTTGGTATGTTTTTGTTGTTGTTTTTGTTTTTGTTTTAATACCTTATTCTCATATGAAAAAAGAAGAAGCTTTAAGTCAAAGAAGAATTCTTGGAATAGAACCAAAGAAGTGGAAAGGTCCATGTAGTGTTCTGGTTGTAAGATGTTGCTTGTACGAGGCATTTTCTAGATGAGTCTTTATCAGCCTCAAACACATGTCCTGTCTTCATTATAACTAAGGCATCTTAATGTCTCAAAGTCTCATTTCATTTTGGCTATTCTGCGTGGTTCTAAACACAAACACAAGCACAACCCATCACATTCAAGTCCAATCAACTCAGGTTTTGTCTAATGCTGCTTTGAATGGTATGGCTTTACCGACGTACACATACATCTGTTATCACATTGGTCACATTCACCTGCCCTGAGGGTCCGTTTGAATAATTGACTCGTTTCGTCAATACTCTAAGATTGACCGTTCCAATCCTCACTCAACCGATATACACAGTTTTTGCATGCGGAATTATATATTCGGACGGAAAATGGCCCTATCTTGAAGGGTTTGGAAAAAAAATTATAAATGATAAGACTTTATTGATATCTCAATTGAATTTCCCAAATATGGAGAACTTGTACAAGTATGAATATCCACTAGTTGTGCCTTTTACATATAGAGCATGTAGTGGTAACAAGTATAAATTTTTTGAAATTGGGAAATGATGTTCATGTTGTATGGCAATGAGTAACATCCAAAAGTGAAGTCAAAGGGACCACGTTGAGTGCAAGCAAGCCAGTCCTCCATACCCTTCTTTCATCAATCTCTCCAACTCTTTTGTCTCGTATGCCTTGGCCCTCTGCACCATAAAAAAAAAAGTATTCAAAATCACCCATAATAAAATATTTTCATGCTTAAATTAATGAGCTCATAATTGTAAAAGATGAACAAAAAACTCTTCAGGGGAAGCACCTGCAATGTTTCTAAAGCATCTGTCTCTGAGTTAAAGTCGTAAAAAGAGCTTGCTGCAGTAAGCTTCATAGAAAGAAACTGCATTCAAATTCAAACAGATGTGAGTTTTTAAGGTAAAAAATCATTCTTAAACTTCAAAAAATGAATAAAAAATTGGCTCACCTCAACCTGATTTTGTAGGGACTGCACATAATTAATTATCTCATCTAGCATTACTGCCATCCCCATGCTCTGTAATTTCCAGAGTGCATTTTTAGAATATTTATTGTTTTTGAAGCAAAAAAATAAATTGCAAAAGAAATTTATTTTTTGCTTACCTTGTAGCATCCTGGGACAATGTCCTGCAAGCATCTGAGTCTGTCGTTAATCTTTCCTCTTCTAACCTGATTGAAAATAACACATTCATCAATGATCAATCCCATGATTACTTGGAAAAATTAAGTAAAAATTCAACTAAATTCGATTTTATAGCTATTTGTCGTTAGATTTACCCTTTCTGCTAGACTGTGGCTGTCAGTAGCTTGGCCTCTTCTGGCTCTAACGTGAACCACATCCTTTGGTTTCTCTTCTTCCTTCTCATTGCTTTTGAGCCTCTTCCCTCTTCCTGAACTCTGCAAACATCAAAGATGATCAAATTCCATACCTCATGAAGCATCGGGTATAGGGTTCGGGTTCGGGAGCGAAAACCCGAGACCCGTGCGAATGAGGTGCTTTACACGGTGTCTCGAGATCTTGTCGGAGCGAAGCCCGAATACCCGGGTTATAAAAAAAGGACAAAAAAAGGAAACAGAACAAATCATTACATTTTTCCTTCTAGACCCAGAATCCGAAACAGGGGGACTCGAGGTTCCAGAGCTGTTTTCTGGCTTGTCGTTGTCGTCCATTGCTTTTCTTTTCCTACTTTCATGGAATTCATCTCCAGCTGTAACGGTTGCTGGGTGATCAGCAACAGGCGCCACATTCTGGTTGGATTGATAGACAGCACCGGGAAAGTTGTCCACCAAGTTTCCTGCGAATTCCGGCGCTTGATGGCCAAAGAATCTGTCATTGGAGAAAGACATGAAGCTCTGAAAATCCATGTCTGAGGTTGTCAGCACACTCAGATTCTCCATGTTTGGATCAATATCCAAGACAGGAAAAGAGGGTCTAAAGCTTTGCAAATCTGCAGTGAATTCAGCCATGGAAGCTTGGATGACAGGGCTTCTCAAAAGGTTTATTGTCTTCTTTTTGCTGCTTTTTTGGTTAACGAGACTGGTGTCAGAGTGATACTTATATAGTGTGGGATTTACGATTCAATTATGGGTAACATCATCCGATATTTACTTACCTTTTTACATGGAAGAAATGAAAAAGAGCAACATTTTTTTAAGGAGACCACGTGGCAATTCCAGCTTCTTTGGTTTTGTTTCCTAGCTGGGTCCCTTATTCAGGAGATACATCCAATAATAAAATGGGCCCATGAAAAACTTTTGGCTTTTAGCCGAATTTTTTTTTTTTTAGAAGAAAAAAAAAATGAAAAGGATAAGCTTTTGGGATTGTTCAGCTAATGTAGAAATTCTTTGAAGCTTTTTTGGTTTTGGGAATTCATTGATGGTTTGAAAAGGGTGTGAAAGTGACAATATATCTTTTGAAAGGAAGCACTAGGTGGCAGCAAATTCTTAGTACCAAATTAATAAGATCTTAGTGAATCTATAGTACAATCTTGGCCATTGTTGGTGATTATCATTAACACCCACACTTTTTTGTTTTAATTAAAACCACTATTTATTATGGATGCAAAAGTGAATTCATTGAATGAGAGCTTGTGAACTAAGTGCTTAAGTGGAGATGGTTCCTTTGATTGATTAGGATTCACAAAATGTGGCTCTCCAAACACCCATCTCTCTTGAATCCTTAAATATCACAAGGAAAAAAAAAAAAAAAAAAGGAAATTTAAAGAAACTCTTTTCTTATTAAACAAGCCCTTTTATAGCTTACAAATGAAGTGGTCAAGCTATAAATGGGCTTGTATTTTTTCTTTTCTTGTTTATTTTTTTTTTAAAAAGGCCCCCCCCCCCAATATCGATCAACAAAGTATATGGATTGATCTTGACATGACGGAAAATAGTTTTGTGAGCTCAAAACACAAAAAACTTGACTTTCAGGGCCCTTTTAAACCCTAAAAACTCTTAAGTTGTTTTCATTGCATGAACTAAATTTCGTGATGATATTCTTACAAAGTCATGAGCTTACTCAATTACTTCCTTTCCACTTGTAAAATATTTATTTGTTTTTTTCAATTTTGCAAGTACTAGCGCGAGGTGGAAGGTTTTTTTTTTTTTTTTGAAAAAATCGATGGTTAAAGTTCATTCAACAGGCTTGGGATGTGGAGCAATATCTGAGGGAAAGGTATTAGTTTTAGCTTATATTATTATTATTTTTTTTATTTTTTTTGCATTTGGCTATTTTATTAACTTTGATATTGAATGTATGGTAGTGCTCACACATAACTACAAGTTAATTAATTTGAAAACACTAAGATCAGTTACAAGTAATTTTAATTAATTAATTTTGGAGGTGTTACATGTAACACCCCGTGTTTAAAAGCAAAATGTAAGTGAAAATATCATATTTTTCACGTAACATTACTACTAATAACAACACAACACAAATACAATAATAAATTTTGGAATTTCTGTCCCTAAGGGATCAATCGGCTAAAGACCATGCCTCATGAAACGAATTTCATTAGATTAAACCCTCATTTCTTCTCCTTTCTGCGGACATGTAAAAAAAAAAAAAAAAAAAAAAAAAACTAGCTTCGTGTATGTTCTAGAGCAAAAATACACTACGTGTATGTAATTATGTAATTTTTTTAGCAACATTACCATTACACTAAAATAATAATAATAATAAAATAATAGAGGCCAAATAATAATAATAATAATAATGACAAAAGGAGGGAATGAAAAACCCAAATAAACATCCAAAAAAACAACTATTACAATACATTAAATTACAAATAAAATGAAAAATAGATCCAAACTGATGAAATCCTATAGTTCCTTCACCAAGAAGGCGAGGAAAGGATATAAGCACTTTTTTTTTTTTTTTTTTATATGTTCGTACAAAAGGGGAAAGAGAATTCGAATTAGTGACATCTGCTTCATGAGCGTGATTCACAGCCGATTGAGCTACTCTTTAAGAGAAATGGTATAAGCATTAAGCAACCAATAGGTACTCCACTTTTAAGATAACCTTTTGGAATTTCTAGTCTACCTATATAAGCCAAACAAGAAAGTCTTCAATATAGCATCATATCTTCCATCTCTTCATCAGTAAAATGTTACAAATTAAATCTTTCATGACACTCAAAACTCTTGAAGATCATGATCATGCCCAAGTCTACCCATATTATGAATACTTGGCCCTTCATCTTGAATATGGTAGCGACCAAAATTCTATGTTAATAGTTGTGTTGTATATACACTTCAATTTTTTTAATTAAAATATTTACATTACTATTGTATTTATTTGTTTATTTTGACGAATCTATTTTTGGTAAGCTAGATTTTCAGCTATAGGTATCACTTAGAACAGATACAGAACTACATTAAGATTAAGGGGGTCATGGCCTTCACTAATTTTTAGGCCTAACAATTTTTGACACGATCTATGAATTCGACATGAACCCAACACGCTATTAAAGAGCTAGGATTGAGGAGGTTGACTCATTTAATTAAAGTGATCGGGATAGTCTTATACTCATGCTTCAACATGACTCGAACCCCGATACATGACATAATGACAGGCAATTTTTAACCTGACCCGTGAACCCAACACAAACTTATACAAAATTAGTGGGTTGGGGTGAGGGTTTAACCCGTTTAATTAAATAGTCAGGTTAGAGTTTACATATATAGTCTTATGCTAATGCATTGACACGACCTGAGCTCCATCTGTGAACACGTATTGCCACCCCTAATAATTTTCAAATTTTCTATTAAAATTATTTTATTAAGGCTTTTTATATATATATATATATATATATATATATATATATTAGAGTTTATATATATATATATAGAGGCTTTTTTTTTTCTAATTCATATATATATATATATAGGCTTGACCCTACTAAAATTAGGCTTAACCCCCTCATTGGCCTTTTCAAATGAAAAATCTTAATTCCCGTTCTTGCCCTAGTGCTTCAACTTCTTTTGACGACTTTACTCCATATTGAAATTCAATTGACATAATGGAATGTGAGAGAAAGAAGGAATAATACTCTCTCTTGAATCTTTGAATATCACCGAAAAAGAAAAAGAAAAGAAAACTTCAAAGAAACTCTTCTTTATTAAACAACTCATCAAGAAGCTCAATAATTCAATAATGAAGATTTAATCCAAGCTTTTATATAGGCTATAAATCCTCACCTAGACAAAAATCTAAGTTACAAGAAGAATATACAAAGAAAATAGAACAACCCCTAAAGTTTCTAAGAAAACTTGCAAAAATACAAGTCCTAAATTTATCGGGAAAAATCGGGAAAAAAGTAAAAGAAAAATGTACTATGTATTGGCATTTATCTTTTCAATTTATGATTGAGTTGTCACTTGTCACTATGGACTTGCATTCAAGGGATTCAACTCTCCAATGGCACTACCCCCTTACAATTTCCTTATCTTTTTGTACTTTACTCACTTTTAATGTGAATTCATCAGGAAAAAAAAAAGTAAACGAATTTTGTACTACGTACGATTCATTACACGTGGGTGTGTTAGGCATATGGCAATTTCATTCAATTTACTTAGAGCCTTGATTGCTAGGGTTTCCAAGTCCAAAAATAATTTTTAGGCATTGAAAAATATGTACAATTCTCATCCTAATTGAAGCCGTTACCTAACATCGAATAGTTTGAGAAAATACTACTCTTTACATTCATTTATCGTGCCTACAATTAATGATGTGTTTTAAATCATTAAAAAAACAGAAGAAAAATTACTCAAAATATGTTATGTGAGCTAGTTTGATGATTAAATCTATTCTTCAAACCCAAATTAGCACACCAACTTCACATTGGATGATGCGAGGGGGTTGAATAGTCACTTAAAAAAACAAAATTTCCTACCTCCATTCAATTCATTTCTCATCAACAGTGCAAAGTAAGTGTACTAAAATGGGTGTGAAGTGTAGCATTACTAATTACGTAGGGGTGACAATTCGTATTTATATGTCAGGTTCAAATTGTGTCGATGTATGGGTATAAGATTATATATGTTAATCATAACTCGACCCGTTTAATTATACAGATCAAACTCTTCAACCATAATCCTCTAATTTTGTATTGAGTTTGTATCAAGTTCGCCGGTCATGTCAAAAATTGCCTGTCATTATGTCGCGTATTAAATTTGGGTCATGTCATGCCGAAGCATAAGTATACGGCTATATAGGTTAACCATAACCCAACCATTTTAATTAAATGAGCTGGACTCCTCAACCTTAATCCTTTAATTTTGTATCGAATTTGCGCGTCGTGTCAAAAATTGCCAACCGTACTAATTAGTTCCACAGTTTCATGGTGGGATTTGGATGCTCAGTCACCCACAAAAATCATTGGTCCTCACACGAACTCCTCCAAGCAATGTCCTGCCCCTTTCAAAAGCATTTTTGGTCTAAACATTCACTTTTTTCACAACCATTCCAAGTTGTTCGTGTGTGAGAATTGACTTTGAGCCCATACCCATTTAAACGACATTATTGTTTTCCAATTTTGAGTGCCGGAATATCTTTGAAGTTTTCTGTTTTTGGATCAAATTTCCTTCATATTATGATGTTTGGTGTATAAGCTCACAACCCTAACAAGGCCTAGTTTGACAATTAAATATTGTAAGGCCTAACTCATTTAATTCTAACATATTTAAATGGGTTTGAAATCTTCAATTGTGGTTCAAATTTCCTTCATCTTGCACGTGTGCTGGACTTTGCCCATACTATGGCGATTGATGCAATAGTTATTTCCCTATCTCCATATGAATCTAGATATTCAATTCAAGTACAATGATGATAGGAAAAGTTCATCCAAAATTTCTATATGTAGCTCCAACATTTGAGATATCATTTAAATGTGATGCACGTGAACTATAAAAAAATATAAATTAAATGATTAAATTTATCAATTTTTATTAAGAAAAAAAATTATATTTAGCCTTAGGTTTTTATATGAATTTAATAACACTTCTTTACAAAAAAATTTGGTTTCCTTGATGTAGCAAACAAGAACAAAGGAGTTCTGATGAACAACATTGGATCGACTATCATCTCAAATTGGAAACTCATACAACTTTGTTAAAAAAATTTCAAAATTAGTGTGTATGTGTCCGTATAGAGATATTTCTTTGTTTTCATCTTTTATCCATCTCTGTAAGAGGTGGGAAAATTCTACCATTGAATATGTATGACCTAATGTAAATCTCACAGATTCAATGGTAAATTTACAAAACAGACTGATAAGTGATGGGTTATAAATGGATGTGTAACATCTCTAATATATATATATATATATATGAGATCCCTTAGATTTTTTTAAAATATGAAATTCTCAGATTTTTAAATTTGAGCCATCCATTACATCTAACAATTCAAACAAATGTATAGGTTTGTGTGTTACCGAAATAATAAATTTTAGTTTTTAACATGTCAAACCTAAGGAATAGGATCCTCTTTAGTCCAAAATAGACCGAAAAATATTCAGTTTATGGTTATAATTTCTTCTTAGAAATTCTAAAACTATAAATAGGACACCTGTTCACTGACCAAAAATAATAATAAAATATTATTTTAGATTTAAAAATAAAAATAAAAATAAAAAATTAGAAAATATTTAAAAAAAACTAAGAGTGGTCCGGCCACCGCATAGGGCCACCCCATTAATTTTTTTTTAGTTTGGCCGTTGGGGGTGGCCGGACCACCCCCATGGGCCATGGG